>NW_027331953.1:3122641-3348559 GCF_048418815.1 Hemitrygon akajei
TTGTCCTCGGATTTTGAGTCTGTGAGCGCTGGTTCCACACCTTATGGGAAACATCATTCCAGCCCTTCCGCTGTAAATATCCTGTGAGATTGTACTTCTCTAATTCTGAGACAGGAATGTGATCTGTCTCAGACAAACCACCTCTTATTTCACTCATTTTGAGACAGTCCCAGTACGATGATTTGCTGTGGGAGCATCTCTATGGACAGCAGGTGAGTGCAGTTATCCTGCGTTGTTCCACAGCCTGATGGCTGAGGTGTAGTAATTGCTCCTGACCCTGGTGGGGCGAGTCCTGAGGCTCTTGCACCTTCTACCTGATTACAGCAGTGAGAAAAGAGCCTGCCTGTGTGGTGAGCCTGATCACAGCCGCCTGTATCACCGTCCCCTCTGGCCTGCCCTATCCGGGACCAAAGGGATTGTGGAGAGTAAATGTGGTATCCTGTCGAATATTACTGTGATCCGTCCCCTCTGGCCTGCCCTATCCAGGACCAAAGGGATTGTGGAGAATAAATGTGGTACTCTGTCGAATATGACTGTGATCCGTCCCCTCTGGCCTGTCCTATCCGGGACCAAAGGGATTGTGGAGAGTAAATGTGGTACTCTGTCGAGTATCACTGTGATCCGTCCCCTCTGGCCTGCCCTATCCGGGACCAAAGGGATTGTGGAGAGTAAATGTGGTACTCTGTCGATTATTACTGTGATCCGTCCCCTCCGGCCTGCCCTATCTGGGACCAAAGGGATTGTGGAGAGTAAATGTGGTACTCTGTCGAGTATCACTGTCATCCGTCCCCCCTAGCCTGCCCTATCCGGGACCAAAGGGATTGTGGAGAGTAAATGTGGTACTCTGTCGAGTATTACTGTGATCCTGGCTCTCTTCCTGCCCCTTATTATTCTTGTCTGTGATTGCAGTGCGACAATCTCTGGCCCAATGTCCCCTCTTTCTACAAACCCCGTTTCTGTCCTCAGCCAAGTGTCCTCTTCATCTGCACCATCTGCACGATTCTGCCACCCGTTCTGGGTTCTTCGTCAGGACCCGAACTCCATCTCCTCACTACCGGTTCTCTGTGCACACTCTCGCTTTTCCCCAGTCCCTTTAAAGAGTCAATTGCGCTCCATATTCATCAGAATATATGGTAAATTGATCTGTCCAGGGGTTTGCCGGCATTGGACTCTCACGTATCCTTAAAACGAGCTATAAAGTACGCAAGGGATTCTCCTTTTTTCTGTAGTTATCGGGTAAATTCACCAAAATCCGCAGGAAGTCGGGCTGTCATTCAAATGGGTTCCCTTACCTCAGTGACCCACCGTGCCATGGCTTGTATTACATCAGCCCCTCTGGTGGCTCCCGGTCACCTTCGGGCGTCTGCCTGGGAAAGGGGAACCCACTCCCTGTCCCTGTCCGAGAGGTTCCATATATAACCCTGAGGAGTGGCACAAGTCCCCGGGCAGGGTCTGGAAAGGGGAACCCACTCCCTGTCCCCGTCCGAGAGGTTCCATATATAACCCTGAGGAGTGGCACAAGTCCCCGGGCAGGGTCTGGAAAGGGGAACCCACTTCCTTTTTCAATGAATTCAAGGAAAGCTCCTGGTCCGGACGGTTATCCTGCTGAATATTTTAAATCCTTTTCTTTTATACTCGCTCCTTGGCTTTGTAAAATTTTTAAAGATGCGATAACCGTAGGTAAATAACCACAATCTTTTTATGATGCCTCCATTTCTCCAATTCTTAAAAAAAGATAACGACTCCACTGAATGTGCATCCTATCGGCCAATATCCTTGCTGAATACGGATTCTAAGATTTTTACCAAAATTTTGGCCACTACATTAGAAAATGTATTACCTCAAATTATCTCTGAAGATCAGACTGGATTTATTAAAACCTGCTATTCATCTTTTAACATTAGAAAATTAATTAATGTAATTTATACTTCTTCATCTAAAATACCAGAATGTCATTTCCTTAGATGCTGAAAAAGCGTTCTATAGATTTGAATGACTATATTTATTTAATATGTTGCAGAATTTAAATTTTAGCTTAACATTTATATCATGGATTAAATTAATGTATTATAAACCTTTGGCTTCGGTTCATACCAATAATCAAAGATCTCCTTTTTTTCAGTTGTCCTGTGGTACAAGGCAAGGCTGCCCTTTAAGTCCTCTATTATTTGACATTGCTTTGGAACCTTTAGCCGTTGCCATTCGTGAATCACCTAATATTTTTGGTATTACCCGTGGGTAAGGGACTTATAAGTTATCATTATATGCTGATGATTTGTTACTATACATATCTGACCCTGAGAGATCTATTCCTGCTATTTCATCCTTGCTTGCTCAGTTTAGTAGCTTTTCTGGCTACAAACTGAATTTTAATAAGAGTGAATTATTTCCATTAAATATGCAAGTTCCAATTTATAAACACTTACCATTTAAAGTTGTCACAGATCATTTTATTTATTTGGGTATTAAAATTACCAAGAAACATCAGGGTTTATTTAAAGTTAATTTTTTACCTTTAATTGAACAAATCAAGCAACTTGTTACCAGGTGGTCCCATTATCTCTGTCATTGGTTGGTCGAATTAATACTATCAAGATGATAGTATTACCCAAATTTTTATATTTATTCCAAGCATTACCAATTGTTATTCCTAAATCTTTTTTTGATATTATTGACTCCAAAATATCCTCCTATGTGTGGCAGAATAAAAATACAAGATTAAGTAAAAAATATTTACAGAAGCCTAAGAAGGAAGGTGGTTTGCTTTGCCAAACCTGAGATTTTACTATTGGGCAGTTAATATTCAGTATTTAATATTTTGGACACAAGAATCGATCATAGTACCTTGCCCACAATGGGTAAATTTGGAGTGTAAATCTGTACAAGACTTCTCATTGTTTTCTATTTTAGGATCTTCGCTTCCTTTTGCTTTATCTAAACCGAATAAACAAATAACTAATCCTATAGTTAAACATACATTAAGAATATGGTTTCAATTTTGTAAATTCTTTGGCTTGAATAATCAAGCCCTATTATATCTAACTTCTTTTTCCAACCCTCTTTTATGGACCAGGCCTTTGTGTTATGGAAAACAAAAGGTATAACATGTTTTCGTGATCTATTTTTAGATAACAGTTTTATGTCCTTTGAACAGCTATCCAGCCTAAAACTCATTTTTTTTAGATACTTGCAAGTTAGAAATTTCTCGAATGTTAGTATTTTCTGAAATTATGTCCAATGGACATTACAGAAAAAAATTCTATCTCTGAATCCTTGCCGGAAGGGTTAAGTAGCTATCATTTATCATATGATCATGAAAATCCAGCCAGGAGTATCAGAAATAATTAAGAAGGAATGGGAAAAAGAACTTCACTGTCTTATACCCACAGAGCAGTGGGAGAAAATTTTACAATTAGTCAATTCTTCTTCTATTTGTGCTAAACATGCCGAATACAATTTAAGGTTGTTCATAGGGCTCACATGTCCAAGGATAAACTCACTTGATTTTATTCTTATGTTAATCCAACCTGTGACAGATGTCATTCTGAAGTCGCTTCATTGACCCACATGTTCTGGTCTTGCCCCTGCTTGCAAAATTATTGGAAAGATATTTTTGGTATTATTTCAACAGCTCTGAATATCAAATTGCAAGCGCATCCTATTACTGCAATTTTCGGTTTACCAATGGTGGATAATAGTCGTTTATCCCCCCCCACCCCCCCCCCCCCCAGCCCGGCGGATGATTGCATTTGTTACATTAATGGCTAGAAGATCTATCCTATTGAATTGGAAAGAAATTAGTCCTCCAACTATATTTCAGTGGTTTTCTCGAGTTTAGAAAAAATTACAAGTGTTGTCTTTGACCCTTCAGGTAAATATGAAGAAACATTGAGACAATTTATTCAACATATTCATTTGAGTTAAACTGACTTTCCCTAAACCTTACTTTTATTGTCCTTAATTATTTGAATGGAGGTGCGGAGTTATTGACGCTACTGTGTATAATTGATATAATGCAATGGCCCATGCAGGTTAGGATTTTTTTCATTTTTTTTGGGGGAGGATTTCTTATTTTCTCCATTTTTTGTAACCACTATGAGTTTGGGAGGTTATTATCATCTATTTGTATTTATACCTTCACCTATTAATTATGTACTCTCAAGCTCTTTGTATTCATGTTTCATTTTTGTGTTTGTTTAAAATCAATAAAAAGATTTAAAAAGGACTATTCTGAGGAAAGGGTGGAATAGGCGCAACGGGCCGAGTGGCCAGACATGCTCATGTTACTTATTTTCTAAAGCACGAGTTTCCCTTGGTTTTCAGCCGTTCGGATTGCACAGGGGAGCAGGGCAGCTCCCGTCTCCCAGCAGGAAGGGACGGGTCTGGGAGACAACTCCAGGCAACAGGCCCCGATCCTCGGCGGGGAAAGGCCGGGCGCCCTCCGTGTCGCTGAAACATCTCACAGAATCTCCGCCAATCTCTTCAGCTCTGCCTTCGAAAGGATTCACGACCCGCCGGTGGTGCAGACGAAACCCGAGGCGCAGCTCCCGGTCTCCGGCCTCACTGTGTCCCGGTTCCAAACCCCGGCCCGGCCGGGCGCTCAGCGTCCCGCCCACTGACACCTCTCAGCCAATGAGAGAATCCTTCACCCAGCGGTGATCGCTGATTGGCTGTGTGTGTGAAGACGGGCTGCTGCTGGGAGCTGGAGATGTCAGTCACAGTTTGTTCTCAGAATCAAAGGAAGTTCCCCGAAACACAAATTTCAAAGTAAATTTTATTATCAGAGTACAGATAAGTCACCACATACAACTCCGAGAAGCATTTTCCTGTGGACATACTTAGAAAAAGTATAGAATAGTAACCATAACAGAAGCAGGCAGTAAAAGATCAGCCAGAGAACTGAAGGTAACAAACTGTGCAAATGCAAATATGGAGAAACAGGATAAATAATAAGAACATGAAATAACCGCAGCGGCTGCTGATGGATCTCCGGAGCTCTCACCGCTCCCCTGTGCAATCCGACAGGCTGAAGGCCAAGGGAGAACAAGGCGCAAAGGTAAACTCGTGATTTAGAAAATAAGAAACAGGAGCGGGCGTTGCCATTCGGCCCGTTGCGCTGTTCTGCCCCTCACTCAGAACATGACTGATCTTTGACCTCTGCGCCACTTTCCTGCAACGTTCCCAACATCGCCGAGCCCCAAAATATGTCCGTTTAATTTAGAAAACTTGTGGAGAAAACTCCAAATATTCACCGCACTGTGTTGGGGAAATTTCTCCTCATCTCAGTCCTGCTGAGGTGATCACGGATTTTGAGTCTGTGATCACTGGTTCCACTGCCCAGCCAGGAGAAACATCATTCCTGTCCTTACCCTGTAAATACCCTGTGAGACTGTGTCTGTCTCAATCAGAAAGTTTCTCCATGTGAACCTTGTGTTAATGAAATTGGTGACAGTTCTTTCAGACCAGCAGCTTTGACCACAAGAAACACAGACAGTGGTCAACACGGAATGTCCTGCAGTCACTGCAGGAGAAGGACTGGATGGACACAGTGGAGTGGTTCCCTGAGTAGACAGTCCAGACCATCTGGCAGAATGCCTCATCACCAGATCTCACCAACAGGCACCAAGACCTCACCTGTCTGACGGCGAGAGGGCCCCTCCCAGTCTGATCCTTGCTGCATGCCTGGAGATCACCCCCACAGCGCGCTGCCTCGAGATTACTGCAGTGGAGACGAGATGGCCCCTCCCAGTCTGATCCTTGCTGCATGCCCGGAGATCACTCCCACAGCGCGCTGCCCCAAGATTACTGCAGTGGAGACGAGACGGTCAGTCACCTCTTTGCAGACTGTGGGCTGGCGAAGATCTGTGGAGAAAGATGCAAGGGCCTGTGCCACAGCAGCTGCGTGAGATAAGGCTCACTGATCCTCAGGCTGTTCCCAGGACGCGCAGGAAAACGGACGGCGAGTGCTGCTGGAAGATCATCAACTCGGGGAAAGACGCTGGAAACTTGTCGGCCTGCCATCACGTCGAGATTTCCGGAGAGCAGGGGTTCCCAACTTGGGTTCCACGGTTACTGGTATTGGTCTTTGGCATAAAAATGTTTGGGAACCCCTGTCGTACAGGAATGCTGCCGACTGACACATTCCAGACTACAGGGACACCATTGGAACTATAGGAATTCTCTACACTGGACAGGGAGTGACCGGGTTGGCTGAGGAAGCCTCACAGTTATTGTAGTAGTGAACCACCCCAGGGGGGCACATGGCTTCTCCTTTCAGCGCAGGACTTCAATCGTCTTCCAGGGGAAGGTACTTCCGACCGCAGGGATGAGGCCTTTGGAGATTCAGCTGACGTTTTTGTCACACTGGGTTTTTAAGAGATGGGGTTGCTGGCCATACGGCCAACCCTCCTCCGCTCGTAGCCGGGCTTAGACAGTCCATGGCCGCGTTTTCTTATCTGTTGCCTACTTAATGTGTTTTTAATCCCACACTAAACATAGAAATGGCCAGAAATTCCACTGAACACATCCAGCAAAACCCTGTTCACTTCCTGAGTCTGCAGCGCGTGTAGTGGACAATCGCGGTACTGCAGGGGATCAGCAGCTCCCCGAAAGTGAAAGCATTCTGAATCAGGAAGTGCTGGGAGTTAACATGGCTTCGAAAGGACAGGCCGAGAGTTTGAGCGAGGAGGTAATTTGTCCTATCTGCCTGGATTTCTTCACCGATCCGGTGTCACTGGAGTGCGGACACAACTTCTGTCGCTCTTGTATCACACGGTATTGGGAAAGGGAGGAGCGAAACTCCTGCCCGGAATGTAGAGAGGTGTTTGCTGACCGCACCCTCAGGGCCAGTCGGGCCTTAGCAAATCTGGCTGAAAAATTTCGAAATCTAAACCTGAATCCGAAAGGGAAGGAAAGTAAACTTCACTGCGAGGAACATGAGGAAGAACTGAAACTGTTTTGTGAAACGGACAAGACAATGATCTGTCTGATCTGTGCAGCTGCGCAGGAACACCGAGAGCACCGCTTCATGCTGATTAAAGAAGCTGCTAAAATCTACAAGGTAAAACGAACGTTAGTTTAATACTTAACACATCTCCTTTGTTCTACGTACACGAGCCTCTATAACCAACACATCACTCTCTGCAACTTCCGCCATCTTCAACGGGATTCCAGCATCTTATCCGTCCCACAGCCCACCTCCGCACCCTGCAACTCTCCGCTCTCCATACGGATCGCGCTCTACGTCCTGTATCGCCCTGATCCACTCGCTCCTCCCTACTGATCTCCCTCCTGGCACCGACACCTGCAAGCGGGACAAGTGCTACACCTGATTCCTAACCTCCTCCCTCGTCACCATTCAGGGCCGCAAACAGCCCAGTTCCTCCCGTTTCTTCCATGGTCGATTGTCCTCTCGTATTAGATTCCTTCTTCTCCAGCCCTTTACCTCTTCCACCTGTCCGCTCCCAGCTTCTCACTTCATCACCCTCCCCCACGTTCCCCCTCATGTTGTCTCACCCGTCACCTGTCAGCTGGTTCTCATCCCCAACCTTTTTATTCTGGCTTCTGTCCCATTCCTTCCCAGTCCTAATGAAGGGTCTCATCCCGAAACACCGACTGTTTATTTCCCCTGAATAGATGCTGCCTGACTCACTGAGTTCCTCCGGCATTTTGTGTGATAATCGGGTTTGATCACCTGTTTCTTTTGATGCATCGTTGTTTCTATTTCCTTCGCTCTCTGACTTCCAGGATCAGCTAAAATCTTCCTTAGACTCTCTCACAAAAAAGAAATCAGACTTCCAGGAAAAGGAGCAGCAACAGAAAGAGAAGATTTCCGGAGTTCGGGTGAGGCTTCCTGAGCGGAATTTCTGATATTACTGTCGAGTTTTGCTCCATTTAATGCAGAATAGCCGAGTATCGCAGCTCCAGTGACCTGGGTTCGATCCTGACCTCTGCTGCTGTCTGTGTGGAGTTTGCATGCTCTCCCTGTGACCATGACAGTTTCAGACACATCCTCAGGACATGCTGGATGAATGGTTAATTACAATTAACCCTGTGAAGATGGGGGAGAGTGATGTGAATCAGCTGGGAGTTAATGGGTCACTGAGAGAGAATAATTTTCAGGAAAATGTGAGGGAAAGGGGTTGACGGGAATGTCTCAGA
This sequence comes from Hemitrygon akajei, assembly GCF_048418815.1. NCBI lineage: Eukaryota > Metazoa > Chordata > Chondrichthyes > Myliobatiformes > Dasyatidae > Hemitrygon > Hemitrygon akajei. The sequence goes on from NW_027331953.1 coordinate 3,130,802, forward strand.
AGTAGTATGGACCCCAATGGACCGAACGGTCACTTTTATGTCATAAGGAAATACAACACAGCAATGCAGTAAACTAATCTTCAACTTTCATTCGACAGGAACAGTCACACAGCGTTCAGACCCACATCACATCCCAGTTTGCTGAACTGCGCCAGATTATCACTGAGAAAGAGCAAAGCTTACTCAGGGATCTCAGGGAAGAAGAGAAGAGGATTCTCAACCCAATGGAGAAAAATCTTCTTAAGATTCAAGAGAATATAAGGATTATTCAAGAGGAAATCACTAAGTTAAAGGAACAGATGGATCAAAAAGACAGTGTGATGTTTCTCAAGGTGAAGGATTACATTTCAATTTATTTCTTTCAAATTGAACTAAATGAACAGTGGTATATTTGAATTAAACACAGCACAGTGGCCCATTCTACCAAATCAATTGCCGCTGCTGGTGACCTCACACAGATTGTTCTCCTTGCATGACAAACCTCCAATCACTCCGCTAATGACATTCTAAATATCGGACATTGATATTCGATCCTTTATCAGCAACATACAATATTTAAGCGATGAAATTTCAGCTTAATTAATCGTAAATTAAACTGCAATTAATCGGTCAACAAAAGATATGCAGACAGAAAACAGACGTGTTGCTCCTACACACAGCATTTACAAATGGCAGTAAACTGTTTCTCACCAGACAATTGATGCATCTATTCAGAGTTGATGTTGTCCCCAAACTGGACTTCCACAGCTTCTGTACATCCCAGGACAGAATGTAATCTTTTCTGAAAAGATTTACTCTGATCATAACACAGAGCTGCTGATTGTGTCCTTAATTACCGCATTAAATATCCTTTAATACTCTCATTAACACCCAGTTCCAGTCACAGACTGTTAGTGTGTCTGGTGCGGTGGGTGTGAGGGTCTCAGGGTCTCTCTGTCAATCAGGGAGAATAAAGAATGTGACCCACACATCAGACTTATCCTCCATATCTGGCTTCCATCAGATTACAGAAACTTTCACTGTCTCTACTTTTTCGGATAAGTTTTACATGGGATTGTGTCCCATTCTCCGTCATGAGCAGACCATTCGGTCTATCTTCTATCAATTTCCCTTCTGCACAATCCTCCTGACACCTTCTCACCACAACCAGCAACAGTGCCCCGAACTCCCTGGCCCCTCATGTGTTTATCCAGCCTCCCCATTGCATTCAATTCTGATGTTCCACTTCAACCACTCCTGTGGCACTGAGTTCCACATCCTCCTCACTAAATTTCTTGTGGGATTTATTAAAAACCACCTGGCATTTTATCTTTGACTGAAGGTCTCTCCATAAATAGAAACATAGAAACAAAGAAAACCTACAGCACAATACAGTCTCTTTGGCTCACAATGCTGTGTCGAACATCTACTCACTTTAGAAATTACCTCGAGTTAGACATAGATGGATAGATAGATAGATAGATAGATAGATAGATAGATAGATAGATAGATAGATAGATACTTTATTCATCCCCATGGGGAAATTCAACATTTTTCTCCAATGGCCCATACACTTGTTGTAGCAAAAACTCATTACATACAATACTTAACTCAGTAATAATATGATATGCATCTAAATCACTAACTCAAAAAGCATTAATAATAGCTTTAAAAAAAAAGTTCTTAAGTCCTGGCAGTTGAATTGTAAAGCCTAATGGCATTGGGGAGTATTGACCTCTTCATCCTGTCTGAGGAGCATTGCATCGACAGTAACCTGTCGCTGAATCTGCTTCTCTGTCTCTGGATGGTGCTATGTAGAGGATGTTCAGGGTTTTCCATAATTGACCGTAGCCTACTCAGCGCCCTTCGCTCAGCTACCGATGTTAAACTCTCCAGTACTTTGCCCACGACAGAGCCCGCCTTCCTTACCAGCTTATTAAGACGTGAGGCGTCCTTCTTCTTAAGGCTTCCTCCCCAACACGCCACTACAAAGAAGAGGGCGCTCTCAACAACTGACCTATAGAACATAGCTCTCTATTTTTCTAAGCTCCATGTACCTGTGTGGGAGTCTCTTGAAAGACCCTATCAGATCCGCCTCCACCTTCAGCTCATTCCACCCATTCTAAAAAACTTACTCCTTACATCTCCTCTGTACTACTTCCAAGCACCTGTGTCCTCTAGTGTTCGCCATAAATCGAGGTACATTTTCCAACAGCACACAATCAAATTCATCACTAATCTTAAATTGTTCCATTTTATCATTCTGATGCCTTATTTAGATGAAAATGCACAGCCTGTCCTGTCTTTCCTGTAAGTTTCATCCTCTCAGTATTGGTCTAATTTTGAGATTAGTAATTGTCCCTGTGGTTCTGTATTGCTGGTTTGTGTTTGTGACTGTGGGAGTGGGAATTTTCAACACCTTGTGATGATTTTGATGAAATTCAGGCTGTGGACAGTAAGTCCAAGTCTAATCAGATTGGTGATTTTATTTATTTCAGGAAGAAGCTCGTCGGAACAGGAGGTAGGACATGCTCTTTACTGAAACCCTGTATGGATTTGTAAAATAGTTCAAAATTCCAGTTCATCACCAGCAGTTTAATATTTACAGAATCAGTGACCATGTCCAGGAATTGTCGGTGACAGAGGAAGCCCTACCGGTTGAAAAATTCGATCACCCCTATTTGTTGAACACAGTGCTGAGAGAAAAACTTGATGCTATTAAGCGAGGTAAAACTTACAAAGATTCATTTTTTCCTTGTTTAAGTTATAATTTGATGTACAGACTGGCTGTAACAATAGGCTGAAGGGAAAATGAAGTTTATTCCACATCAATGGCATCGACGGGGAGGCATCACTGTCACATGGTTAGCTGGAGATGTCAGATCCCTGGACACACCAGCACAGGGTCATAAATCCTACCACAGGAGTTGGGAAATTAATACAGATTTCACGGTATTGCAGGGAATAAAAGCAGGTATCAGTGTTGTGACCGGGATTGCCAGGAAAATACATAAGTCCTTTGTGCCCTGTGAGTCCAGTGTCTGACTGACACAGGTCTTCCCCCTTCTGGATCGGCAACTCTCACTGTTGTCAGAGGGAGAAGAGGGGAGCAGTAGTGATAGGGGACTCAATCTTTCGGGAAACAGACAGGAGAATCTATGGATGTGAAGGGAACATTTGAATGCTATGTTGCTTCCCAGGTGCCAGGGTCAGGGACATCTCAGATCGTGTCTGTAGCATTTTAGAGAGGGAGGGAAAAGAGCCAGATAACTTGGTAAATTTGGGGACAATGACATTGGAAGTAAAAGCAAAGAGGTCCTGAAAATAGAATTGGGAGAGCTTGGTAGAAAGCTCAGAAGCAGCACCCCCAGGGTTGTAATTTCTGGATTGCTGCCTGTGCCACGTGCTGGTGAGGGTAGAAACAGGATAATTTGGCAGATAGAGCATGGCTGAGAAGATGGTGCTGGGGGCAGGGATTCAGGTTCTTGGATAAACGGGGTCTCTTCCGGAGGAGGAAAGACCTGCTCAAAAGGGATGGGCTGCATCTGGATCTGAGGGAGACAATATTCTCACAGAGAGGTTAGATGGAGCTGTTGGGGAAGGTTTAAACTAATTTGGAGGGGGGGGGGGTTGGAACTGGAGTGAAGGGAGAGGACTGATGGTAAAAATGCAAAGATTGCGTGCAGTCAGACTGTCAGATAGGGCGGACAGATGCGAGGAGAAAATTACAGCCAGCAGGGTGAGTATCAGTGCATTAGGGATGCAGAATTAAAAAGGGTAGCAGATACAGTACACAAAGTGTTATATCTCAATGCATGGAGTATGAGAAATAAGGTGGATGATCTTGTTGCACTATTACCGATTGTCAGGTATGATGTTGTGGCCATCACGGAATCGTGGCTGAAGGATGGTTGTAGTTGGGAGCTGAATGTTCAAGGTTACATAATGTATCGGAGGAAGGAAGGAAGGCTGATGGGGTGGTGTGGCTCTGCTTGTAACTCAGCAGCTAGATGTGACATAGGATTGGAAGATGTTGAATCCTTGTGGGTTGAGGTAAGGAACTGCAAAAGTAAAAATGACACTGACACCAGTCATATACAGGCCTCACAACAGTCAGTGGGTTGAGGCCCACAGATTACAACTAGAAATAGAAAAGGCTGATGAAAAGGACAATGTTATGATAATCATGGGAGATTTCAACATGCAGGTCAATTGGGAAAATCAGGTTGGTAAAGGATCTCAAGAGAGTGAGTTTGTTGAATGCAATGTGATGGCTTTCTAGAGCAGTTTGTGGTTGAGCCTACTCGGGGAACAGCTCTACTGGATTGGCTGTTATGTATTGAACCAGAGGTGAGTAGTTAAAAGAAACCTTAGGAAGCAGTGCTCACAACAGGACTGAGTTCAACTTGAAATTTGATAAGGAGAAAGTAAAGTCTGACATTGTAGTATTTCAGAGGAGTAAAAGAAATTACGGTGATCTGAGAAAGGAGTTGGCAAAAGCAAGTTGGAAGGAGATCCTGGTAGGGATGAGAGCAGAGCAGAAATGGTGTCAGTTTCTGGGAGAATGAGAGAGGTATTCCAAAAAAAAAATAATCAAATGGCAAAATAGTAAAACCGTGGCTGACAAGGGAAGTCAAGTTCATGTAAAGGCAAAGGCATACAACTAAGCAAAAAATTAGTAGGAAGACAGAGGATTGGGAAGCTTTTAAATATCTACAGAGAGGAATTAAAAGAATGATTGGGAGGGGAAAAATAAACAAGAAATCGATTTGAATTGAATTGACTTTATTACTTACATCCTTCATATACATGAGGATTAAATATCTTTACGTTATGTCTCCATCTAAATGTGCAATGTGCTATTTATAGTAATTTATGATGAATTATATGTACAACAGGCTGGTCAATATAACATAGAAATACAGTTATGTCCACACGAGTTAATCAGTCTGATGGCCTGGTTGAAGAAGCTGTCCCGGAGCCTGTTGGTTCTGGCTTTTATGCTGCAGTACTGTATCCCGGATGGTAGCAACTGGTACAGGTTGTGGTTGGGGTGACTCTGCTCTCCAAAGATCCTTTGGGCCCTTTTTACACACCTGTCTTTGTAAAACAAGTTAACAAACACTATCAAATTGCGTTTCAAGTTTTGTAAAAAAATAAAACAGAGATGAATGTGGATATAGGACCGCCAGAAAATGAAGCCGGATATATAATAACGCGGGATAAAGAGACGGCAGATGAACCAAATATTCATTAAGGGAATATCCTGCCAGACAAATCAGTTGGGATTCTTTGAGGAGATAACAAGCAGGATAGATTAAAGGGATGCAGTGGATGTTGTATATTTGGAATCTCAGAAGGCCTTTGACAAGGTGCCACACATGAAGGTGGTAACCAAGTTAAGAGGCCATGGTATTACAGAAAAGTTAGAGGCATAGTTAGAACATTGGCTGATTGGTAGGAAACTGCGAATTAGAGTAAAGGGATCCTTTTCTGGTTGGCTGCTGTGACTCGTGTTCCACAGGGGTCAGTGTTAGGACACCTTCATTTTACGCTGTATATCAAGATTTAGCTGATGGAATAGACCATAAGATGTTGGAGTAGAAGTAGGCCATTCGGCCCATCGAGTCTGCTCCACCATTCAGTCATGGGCTGATCCAATTCTTCCAGTCGTCCCCACTCCCCTGCTTTCACCCCATACCCTTTGATGCCCTGGCTAATCAAGAACCTATCTATCGCTGCCTTAAATATGACTTGGCCTCAACAGCCACTTGTGGCAAAAAATTCCACAGATTTTCCACCCACTGACTAAAGTAATTTTTCCGCATCTCAGTTCTAAAAGGACGTCCTTCAATCCTGAATTCATACCCTCTTGTCCTAGAGTAGATGGCTTTGTTTCCAAGTTTGCAGATGATACAAAGATTGGTGGAGGGGCCGGTAGTGTTGAGGAAACAGTTAGGCTGGACAAGGACTTGAATGAGGAGAATGGGAAAGAAAGTGGCAAGTGATGTACAATGTTGGAAAATGCATGGCCATGCACTTTGGTCGTAGAATTAATGTGCAGATTTTTTTTTCAAATGGGGAGAAAACCTAAAAGGGTGAGATGAAAATGGACTTAGCAGTCATTCTGTAGAACACCCTAAAGGTTAACTTGCAGGTAGAGTCAGTGGTGAGGAAGGCAAATCCAATGTTAGCATTCAGTTCAAGGGCTTTAGATAGCATTCAATTCAAGGGCAGGGATGTGATGCTGAGGCTTTATAAGGCACTGGTGAGGCCTCACCTTGAGTGCTGTGAACTTGGGCTCCTCATCTAAGAAATGATGTGCTGGCATTACAGAAGGTTCATTTCATAAGGATGATTCCAGGAACGAAAGGGTTTTCATACGAGGAACGTTTGATAGCTCTGAGTCTGTACTCGCTGGAATTTAGAAAGATGAGGGGGGATCTCATTGAAACCTTTCGAATGTTGAAAGTCCTAGACAGAGTAGATGTGGAAAGGATGGTTCCCATGGTGGTGGAGTTTAGGACAAGAGGGCACAGCCTCAAGATAGAGGGGTTCTATTTAAATCATGCGGAGAAATTTGAGGCAGCGGCTGGTGAATTTGCAGAACTTGTTGGATGTATTTCAGGCAGAGCTTGATAGATTCAAGACTGAACGGTATCAAAGGTTTTGGGCTCCTCATCTAAGAAAAGATGTGCTGGCATTGCAAAGGATTCATTTCATAAGGATGATTCCGGGAATGAAAGGGTTATCATACGAGGAAGATTTGATAGCTCTGTGTCTCTACTCACAGATGCGGAGAAATTTGAGCCAACAGCTAGTGAATTTGTGGAACTTGTGTGTATTTAATGCAGAGCTTGATAGGTTCTAGATTGGACACAGCATCAAAGGTTACGGGGAGAAGACCAGGTAGAGGGGCTGAGGAGGGAAAAAAAAGATCAGCCATGATTGAATGGCGGAGCAGACTCGATAGGCAAATGGCCTAATTCTGCTCCTATGTCTTATGGTGATCAGACCACTACATTGAAGCATTGTGAGAATGAGTTCGGACACACCAACAAGCATTGACATGGGTCAAGATTGCATCTCGGGAGAAGCACACACAGCATAACCGGCCTGGCAAAGCTCCCTCACACACATGCACAGGAAGGACTGGCAGATTGTAGTCAGAGCCTCAGCAATGTACGTTGTTATTTCCCTCAGTAACCTGGAAACCAATCTCTTCAGAGATAGTCATTTATTCATTTAAACAACTCAATCCCGTGTGACATATTGTCAACACACACGAGACATGTGATGACACACTATGACATGCAAATTCTTCAATGTGCACACTCTCCTTCAATGTGTATACACACCACACGGATATTTACCACAATGAGTACACACACACACACACACACACACACACACACACACACACACACACACACACACACACACACACACACACACACACACACACACGATACACTATCAGAGTGTGACACACGTCCACAGAAATAGGCACAAATTCCCATTTAGGATTGAAATCTGCGGTCCTTACCTAGTCTGTCTGTTCTGTGGCACTGAGCTGCCCTCTGACGTGACGTCACATCAACACTTCACAGACAGACTCCAGGGTGAGATTCCTCAGGAGGATGATCTGGGAGGGTTTGATGGATGTTGAACTCACGGCCCACTTCATCAATTTGCAAGACTAAGATGTCTTCTTGAGCATGGTCCATTTGTGTGTGTTTGCACCACCCCCCCCCCATCCCTCTAACCATTTCCCATCGGTGTACCTGCCCAAATTTATTTTAAAATAGTTTATTTTTACCTGTTTCTACAGCGTCTGAGGGCAAATTCCACTTACCAACCTCCCTCTCTATGAGATTATTACCCGACAGACCAGTCAGAAAAATTTCCCGTCTCACTTGCAATCTGAGGCCTCTGGTTCTGTACTCCCATTTCTTGGAAAAAGAAACGTTATTTAAGCTCCGAATTAATTATTTACCTTGACAAGGGATCATACCTGAACATCCTACACTACAGCTGAATAGCCCAAGCTTATCCACTCTCTGCTTTTAACCCAAGCCCCCAGTCCTGGTAACATCCTCCTGAAGCCTCCTGTCCAGTGTAATGACATCCTCCCCATATTCGGGAACCGGAAATGCAGACAATGCTCCAAGTGTGGTCTATCATCGACATCAAGGGTTTTGCTGAATTACATTTGGACGGTGTGGAATAGGCTGATGAATACAGGACTAAAGGTGTGGGAGCTAAATTCTGAAGGAAGGCAGTTCTGTAAAAAACTTTGCGTACAAGAATGGCGAGACTGCGCGCAGGACAGCGCAGAGAGTTTAAAAAGATGACCACCCTATACAGCGGGCAGCGGAGTGGGTGGCAGCAGAGTGTAGGGCTTTGGCTCAACGGGCTTAGCCGGTAACGGGAAGAGACGAGAGCGAGGCACCGACTCTTTTTCTCCCCTTGGCAAATCGGCCCGTCGGACGGGGGAACAGCAGGGCACATTTGCTAACGGTTTTAGAAGTTCGTGTGTTTGGCGAAGTAAGTGGGTGAGTAGACCTATCTTTTTTTGCTCCATTCCTGTAGAATTAGGTAGCATGTCTGCAGGGTTAGTGCTTTGTTCAGGGTGTCAGATGTAGGAATCCTGGGAGACTTCCAACCTCCCTGATAGCCACATCTGCACCAGGTGAACCGAGATTCAGCTCCTCGGAGACCGTGTTAGGGATCTGGAGCTGCAGCTTGATGACCTACTGCTTATTAGAGAAAATGAAGAGGTGATAGACAGGAGCTACAGGGAGGTAGTCATCCCTAGGCTACAGGGCTCAGAAAACTGGGAGACTGTCAGGAGAGGGAAGGGAAATGCCCGGATAGTGGAGAGCACCCCTGTGGCTGCCCCCCGCAGCAACAAGTATATCGTTTCGGATGCTGTGGAGGGGGATGACCTGACAGGGGACGGGCAAGGTGACCGGGTCTCTGGCACTGAGCCTGGCGCTGTTGTGCAGGAGGGAGAAGAGGAATGCGGTAGTCATAGGGGATTCCATAGTCAGGGGAACAGACAGGAGATTCTGTGAGCCTGGTAGAGATACCCGCATGGTGTGCTGCCTCCCAGGTGCCAGGGTACGGGATGTCTCGAATCGGGATCAGAATATTCTGAAGGGAGCGAGCAGCCAGCTGTCTTGGTACATGTTGGTACCAATGACATAGAGAGGAAAAGGGAGGAGGTCCTGAAGCAAGATTTCCAGGAGTTAGGAATGAAGCTGAGAAGCAGGACCTCCAGAGTAATAATCTCAGGATTGCTACCTGTGCCATGTGCTAGCGAGGGCAAGAATAGTAGGATCAGGCAGATGAATGCGTGGCTGAGAGACTGGTGCAGGGGGCAGAGCTTCAGATTCTTGGATCATTGGGATCTCTTCAGGGGGATGTATTACCTGTTCGAAAAGGACGGGTTACACCTGAACCCTAAGGGGATCAATATCGTAGCGGGAATGTTTAATAGAGCTGTTAGGGAGGGTTTAAACTAATTTGGCAGGGGGATGGTAAACCGGAATGATAGAGTGGAGGAGGGGGAAACAGAAATAAATCTAAGATAGTGAGCAGTAAAAATGTCAGGAAGGACAGGCAGGTGATGGAACAAATTTGCAGCCACTGGGATGAGTTGCAGTGCAATCAAAACAAAAAGTATCAAATACTGGACTTAAGGTGTTATACTTAAATACACACAGCATAAGGAATAAGGTGGATGATCTTATCGTACAGCTACAGATTGGCAGGTATAATTTTGTGGCCATCACTGAGACGTGGCTAAAGGATGCATGTCTCTGAGAGCTGAACGTCCAAGGATACACGGTGTATCAGAAGGACAGGCAGGTAGGCAGAGGGGGTGGCGTGGCTTTATTGGTAAGAAATGATATTAAATCATTAGAAAGAGGTGACATAGGATCGGAAGGTGCAGAATCTTTATGGGTGGAGCTAAGAAATCGCAGGGGTAAAAGGACCCTGATGGCAGTTATCTACAGGCCTCCTAACAGCTGCAGTGATGTGTACTACAAATTACAACAGGAAATAGAAAAGGCTTGCCAGAAGGGCAGTGTTATGATAATTGTGGGGGATTTTAACATGCGAGTGGATTGGGAAAATCAGGTCAACACTGGATCTCAAGACAGAGAATTTGTAGAATGTCTACGAGATGACTTTTCAGAACAGCTTGTTGTTGAGCCCACTAGGGGATCAGAGGTACTGGATTGGATATTGTGTAATGACCCAGAGGTGATTAGAGAGATTGAGGTGAAGGAACCGTTAGGAGACAGTGATCGTAACATGATTGAGTTCACTGTGAAATTTGAGAAAGAGAAGCCGAAATCCGATGTGTCGGTATTTCAGTGGAGTAAAGGAAATTACAGTGGCACGAGAGAGGAACTGGCCAAATTTGACTGGAAAGGGACACTAGCGGGAGGACGGCAGAGCAGCAGTGGCTGGAGTTTATGCGTGAAGTGAGGAATGTGCAACACAGATATATTCCAAAAAAGAAGAAATTTTCGAATGGAAAAAGGATGCAACCGTGGCTGACAAGAGAAGTCAAAGCCAAAGTAAAAGCGAGAGGGCATTCAAGGAAGCAAAAAATAGTGGGAAGACAGAGGTTTGGGAAGTTTTAAAAGCTTACAAAAGGAAACTAAGAAGGCCATTAAGAGGGAAAAGATGAACTATGAAAGGAAGCTAGCAAATAATATCAAAGAAGATTCTAAATGCTTTTTCAAGTATATAACAAATAAAAAACGGGTGAGAGTGGATACAGGACAGATAGAAAATGATGCTGGAGAAATTGTAATGGGAGATAAGCAGATGGCTGAGGAACTGAACGAGTATTTGCATCAGTCCTCACTAAGGAAGATGTCAGCAGTACACCGGACACTCAAGGGTGTCAGGGAAGAGAAGTGTGCGCAGTCACAATTACGACAGAGAAAGTACTCTGGAAGCTGAATAGTCTAAGGGTACATCAATCTCCAGGACCAGATGGAAAGCACCCTTGTGTTTTGATGGAAGTAGCTGTGGAGATCGCGGAGGCATTAGCAATGATCGTTCAAATGTCAATAGATTCTGGCATTGTTCTGGAGGAGTGGAAGATTGCAAATGCCACTCTGATATTTAAGAAAGGGGCAAGGAAGCAAAAAGTGAATTATAGACCTGTTAGCTTGAGAAATGGTTGGGAAGTTTCTGGAGTCAATTGTCAAGGATGAGGTTACGGAGTACCTGGAGGCATATGACAAGATAGGCCAAACTCAGCTTGGTTTCCTGAAAGGAAACTCCTGCCTGACAAACCCATTGAAATTTTTTGAGGTAATTACAAGTAGGCTAGGCAAGGGAGATGCAGTGGATGTTGTGTATTTGGATTTTCAGAAGGCCTTTGACAAGGTGCCACATATGAGGCTGCTAAATTAGATAACAGCCTATGGAATTACTGGAAAGTTACATATGTGGATAGAGCGTTGGCTGATTGGCAGGAAAGAGAGAGTGGGAATAAAGGATCCCATTCTGGTTGTCTGCCAGTTACCAGTGGTGTTCCACAGGGGTCGGTGTTGGGGGACTCATCTTTTTACATTGTATATCAACGATTTGGATTATGGAATAGATGGCTTTGTGTCTAAGTTTGCTGATGATACAAAGATAGGTGGAATGGACGGTAGTGCTGAGGAAACAGAGAGTCTGCAGAAAGACTTGGATAGATTGGGAAAATGGTCAAAGAAGTGGCAAATGAAGTACAATGTTGAAAAGTGTATGGTCATGCACTTTGGTAGAAGAAATAAATGGGCAGACTATTATTTAAATGGAGAGAGAATTCAAAGTTCTGAAATGCAACGGGACTTGGGAGTGCTCGTGCAGGATACGCTTAAGGTTAACCTCCAGGTTGAGTCGGTGGTGAAGAAGGCGAATGCAATGTTGGCAGTCATGAGAAGGGATGTGATGTTGAGGCTCTATAAGGCACTGGTAAGACCTCAGTTGGAATACTGTGTGCAGTTTTGGGCTCCTTATTTCAGAAAGGATGTTCTGACAGTGGAGAGGGTTCAGAGAAGATTCACTAGAATGATTCCGGGAATGAGAGGGTTAACATATGAGGAACATTTGACCGTCTTGGACTGTACTCCGTGGAGTTTAGAAGAATGAGGGGGAACCTCACAGAATCATTTCGAATGTTAAAGGGCATGGACAGAGTAGATGTGGCAAAGTTGTTTCCCATGATGGGGGAGTCTAGTACGAGAGAGCATGACTTAAGCATTGAAGGGCGACCATTCAGAACGGAGATGTGAAGAAATTTTTTTTAGCCAGAGGGTGGTGAATCTGTGAATTTCTTGCAGCAGTGGAGGTCAGGTCATTGGGTGTATTTAAGGCAGAGATTGATCGCTATCTGAGTAGCCAGGGCATCAAAGGTCATGGTGAGAAGGTGGGGGAGTGGCACTAAATGGGATAATGGATTAGCTCATGATAAAATGGCGGAGCAGATTCGAAGGGCCGAATGGCCGGCTGCTGCTGCTTTGTCTTACGATCTTATTTGAATGCTCCAGTATCCGCAATAAGGATCTTGTAGCACAGGTAGAGTTTGGCAGGTACAAACTTAGGCAGGTACGACTTTGTTTGAAGGAATAAAGACATAGACAATTCTGTAAACAGGGCGACATTCAAAAATCAGAGGTGCAAAGCAACATGGGTGTCCTTGTGCAGGATTCCCTGAAGGTTAACTTGCAGTTTGTGTCAGTGGTAAGATTGGAAAACTCACTGTTTGCTTTCAGTTCGAGAGGATTAGAGTACAAGAGCAAGGATGTAATTCTGAGGTTTTAATAAGGCATTGGTCAGACCACACTTGGAGTATTGTGAGCAGTTTTTGGTCCCTTCTATCGGAAAACATGTACTGGCATTTGAGGGGGTCCAGAAGATTCACAAGAATAATTCCGGAAATGAAAGAGTTAACATATGAGGAGTGTTTGATGGTTCTGGGCCTGTACTCACCGGAGTTTAGAAGAATGGCTGATTTATTATCCCTTTCAACCCTATTCTCCCACCTCCTCCCCAGAATTTTTGAGACTCTGACTAATCAAGAAGTTTACTTATTAACTTCTGCTTTAAAATTCAAACAGGAGAAAATCTGCAGATGCTGGTAATCCAAGCTACGCAGGTCCTGATGAAGGGTCTCGCCAGATCTCTCTGACACCTGTCTGGAGAGAGTTGATATGGGGAGGATGTGGGTGGGTCGAGAACGGTAAGCACAGCCTCCGACTATAGGGATGTCCATTTAGGACAAAGATGAGGAGGAATTCCTTTATCCACAGGATAGTGAATCTGCCACAGGCAGCTGTGGAGGCCAAATAATTTTGTAGCTTTAAAGGGGAGTAACACACACAAATTGTTTGGGGGGGGGGGGGGTGTAACGTGATGACGTGGGATCGAGACGCGGATATCCAGCTCTCCCGTAAAAAGAACTAATAAATTAATGTTTAAGTGAAGAAAAGTTAGTAAATATTTCCTAAAAACTACCTCTAAACTACTCAGGATTTTCCTTAGATATGCCTCCTAAACAGACAAAGAAGAAAACTATTACTTTGAAGATAGTACAAGTTGAGCCGGCCACCATGAAGAGGTCTCGGACTCAAGTGCATCTCAATCCGGCGATACAGAACAGAAATCGCCCGCAGCATCAATAGTCTCCAAGAGGAACAACAGGAACTGCGCGTGCGCGCAGGAAAGGGCATGCGTAAACATGAGCATTTTGATCTACAAATCCCAGCTACCATTGGAAGCGGAAGTGACAATGAACCCGCGGTGGATTCGGATTCTCTGGAACATACAGATGAAGATGAGGAGGTAAAAGAAGAACAACAGGAAGAGATTGGAGGTGGAAGATATTCTGGACACATAAGAGTTCCTTCTTTGGTGCAAATAATGCATGAATTAAAAGAATTTAAAAAATTAAAAATAATACAAGAAGATATTAAAAATATGAAGGCTATTTTTGATAAAATGGTGAAAAAACAGGAGAAAATGGACAAGAAAGTTAAAAACCTGGAAGAAATAACGGAAGACACTATTGAGAAAGTGAAGAAAATGGAGGATAATACTCTTGCCTGGACATCAGAAAGAAAACGACTGTTGGAAAAAATAGACGTGCTTGAAAATTTTAGTAGACGAAATAAAATTAAAATTGTTGGTCTTAAAAGAAGGGATAGAGGGAGAGGTTCCAATAAAATTTTTTGAAAAATGGATCCCGGAAAATTTGGAAATGGAAGAGGGAACCCAGTTGATTGAAATCGAAAGGGTCCACAGAGCTTTAAGATCAAAACCCACGACCAATCTTGATAAAATGCTTCAGATATCAGATAAAGAAAAGATCCTGAAGGCGGCTGCCCAATATGCCAGAAAGAAAAAGCCATTGATGATAGAAGGGAAAGCAGTTCTTTTCTATCCTGATATAAGTTATGACCTTTTGAAGAGAAAGAAGAAATTTAAGCCAGCAAAAAATGTTTTATGGGAAAAGGGTTAGAAATTTATATTGCGCCACCCAGCAACACTGATATTTTTTTTGGATGACAGAAAAAGAAGATTTTTTACTGATCATCGGGATGCAGAGGAGTTTGCACAAGAACTCCCAACAATTCGCTAGTCACAGTGAAGATTTAAAAGTGAAACAGATTACAGATGAAGACAGGGACACTGAAGTGAGTTGATGGACATTAAGGACAGAAGAATATTTAAATATACTTTTAATTATATGATACAGGTAAAAATTTGAGAAATATTAATCGAGAGTAGTGATATTATTTTTTCTTATATATACTTTTTTCATGTTACGGGGGAGCTGGAAGAACTTCGGATCGATCGCTACGGGATTCATGTGTGTAATCATGGCGTTTGCCATGACCCACACAACGGAGGGGGGTAATGTTGTGTTTTTTTTATTCACAAAATTAGCAGGGGTTTTATATTTCTTTTATCTTTCTTTCTTTGCCTGGATGATCGGAGGGGAGACACATAGCAACATGGAGAATTTTAAAATAATTCCCCAAGGTACTATGAGAGTTGAAACATTATGTATTATTATAGACTGGAGTAACGACGTTAAAAATAATGACTAATTTACTGATTTTTTAAAGTATTAATGTTAATGGGCTTAATGGACCGGTGAAAAGAAGAAGAATTTTAACATACATTAAGAAAATGAAAATAGATTTAGCTTTTATACAAGAAACACCTTTAACAGAGATAGAACATCAGAAATTAAAGAGAGATTGGGTCGGAAATGTTACAGCAGCTTCATTTAATTCAAAAGCGAGGGGAGTTGCAATTTTGGTCAACAAAACTTTACCAATTAAAATACAAAATGTATTAATTGATTCTGCGGGAAGATATGTAATTATACATTGTCAAATCTTTTCAGAACTATGGACTCTTATGAATATTTATGCACCAAATGAAAATGATGTAAAATTTACACAGGAGGCTTTTTTGAATTTGGCTGACGCACACGATAAAATATTAATAGGTGGAGAATTTACCTTTTGTCTCGACCCAGTTTTAGATAGGTCAACAAAGGTAGTTACAAAACCAAAAGTAGCAAAATTAACTTTATCATTGATGAAAGATTTAAATTTGATTGATAAATGGAGAAGAATTAACCCAAGAGAAAGAGATTATTCATTTTATTCAAATAGACATAAAACTTATTCAAGGATAGATTTTTTCTTACTATCAGCGAATATTCAAGACAGGGTGAAAAATATGGAATATAAAGCACGAATATTGTCAGATCATTCCCTCTTGATAATGACAATGATAACGATGGATAAGGAGAAATCGATTTACAGATGGAGATTTAATTCAATATTATTAAAACGTCAAGATTTTTGTGATTTCATGAAAAAACAGATTCAAGTTTTTTTAGATACAAACTGACATTCAGTTGATGATAAATTTATATTATGGGAAGCAATGAAGGCATATTTGAGAGGCCAGGTAATAAGTTATACTTCTAAAATTAAGAAGGAATATATGGTAGAAATAGATCAATTGGAAAAAGAGATTACAAAATTAGAAAAAGAATCTCAAAGATATATGACAGAAGAAAAACAAAGACAACTTGGTAATAAGAACTACAATATAATACACTCCAGACATACCAAACAGAAAAAAAAACAATTATGAGAACTAAACAGAGATATTATGAACTAGCTGAAAGATCACACAAGATTCTTGTTTGGCAGTTAAAAACAGACCAGGCTTCCAAATCGATAAATGCAATTAGAACAAGTGTAAATAAAATTATTTATAAACCTTTATAAACTTTAAATTTTTTTTATTCTGAATTGTATCAATCAGATGTGCCTTTTACATTAAAAGAGGTCGAAGAAGCTCTAGGATCACTTCAGAGTAATAAATCTCCAGGAGAAGATGGTTTTCCGCCTGAATTTTACAAAAAGTTTAAAGATTTATTAATTCCTCCTTTTATGGAGCTAATACACCAAGCGGAAAGAACGCATAAACTTCCAGAATCTTTTTCGACAGCTATTTTAATAGTATTGCCAAAAAAAGACAGAGATCTTTTCAAACCAACATCATATAGACCGATTTCTTTATTGAACACGGATTATAACATAATAGCAAAGATTTTGTCTAACAGATTATCTAAATACTTACCAAAATTAATACACATGGACCAAACAGGATTTTTTAAAAATAGACAATCGGCAGATAATGTAACTCGGTTACTTGGCATAATTCATTTGGCACAAAAGAGGGAAGAAATGAGTGTAGCAGTTGTTTTGGATGAAGAAAAAGCATTTGATAGATTGGAACGGGATTTTTTTATCTAAGGTATTGGAAAAATATGGATTAGGAGTATCTTTTATAAAATGGATTAAAACCTTAAATACTAACCCCAAAGCTAAAGTGGTGAGAAGTGGCCAAATTTCAACATAATTTCAGTTAACAAGGTCAACTAGACAAGGTTGTCCATTATCACCTGCTTTACTTGTGTTGGCGATAGAACCATTAGCTGAATTAATTAGAACTGACTCAGATATCATGGGTTTCAGAGTTAATCTGGAGGAATATAAGATTAGCTTATTTGCTGATGATGTTCTGATTTATCTAACTAACCCATTACATTCGTTGCGTAAATTATCTTCTAGATTGGAAGAATATGGGAAAATATCAGGGTACAAAATAAATTGGTATAAAAGTGAAATTCTACCAGTTACTAAAGGAGATTATAGTCAATGTCGATTAATAACTATTTAGATGGCCAATAAATGGTATAAAATATTTAGGTATAAGAGTTGATAATGATATAAAGAATTTAAATTAAATTGTTTGCCATTATTGAAAAAAAAATTCAAGAGGATCTTGATAAATGCATGATGTTACCAATAACATTAATAGGTAGAGTCAATGCTGTAAAAATGAATATATTCCCGAGATTACAATATTTTTTCCAAACATTACCAATACAATTATCACAGAAACTTTTTCAAGAGTTAAATAAATGTGTGAGGAAATTCCTTTGGAAAGGAAAGATGTCAAGAATATCGTTGGAAAAATTGACATGGAAATTTGACCTAGGAGGGTTACAATTACCAAATTTTAAGAATTATTACAATGCAAATCAACTTAGATTTATTGCATCTTTTCTTGATGAAGATAGACCAGCATGGATTAGAATAGAATTAGACAAAATAGGAGAAAATATACCAGAAGATTTTATATATAAATGGGAATCTAAATGGATACGGGGAAAGACAGAATCTCCTATACTAAAACATTTGATTGATTTATGGAATAAGATAAATGTTGATGATGAGATAAAGAAATCTTTATTAGCAAAGAGACCTTTAATTCAAAATGAACTTATCCCTTTTACAATGGATAATCAACTTTTATATAACTGGTTTCACAAAGGGATTAGATATATAGGAGACTGTTTTGAAGAAGGTATATTAATGTCATTTGACCAATTAAAGAATAAATATAAAATATCAAATAACACTCTTTTCTGTTATTTCCAATTAAGTACTTATTTAAGAGGTAAACTGGGTCAAACAATGTTATTGCTGAAACCTAATGAAATAGTAACTTTATTTCATAAAGGAAAAAATTAAAAAGTTATTTCTGGTATGTATAATTTGATTCAAAAATAGGCAATTAAACAAGGAATTCATAAGTCAAGACAAAAATGGGAAACTGATTTGAATATTAAAATTGATGAAACAAGTTGGTCAAGATTATGACTTGACAGTATGACAAATACAATAAATGTTAGACTAAGATTAGTAAAATATAACTTTTTTACATCAAATATATATTACACCACAAAAAATAAATAGATTAAACTCAAATTTATCTGATCAATGTTTTCGATGTAATGAAGAAATTGGTAATTTTTTACACTCTGCTTGGTCTTGTTCTAAAATTCAACTTTTTTGGACAACTTTAAGAGTTTTACTGGAACAAATTATTGGAAGACAACTTCCACACAATCCAATATTTTTTTTTACTAGGCGATATTGAAGGGATAAAATCAAAATTCAAATTGAATAAACATCAGAAAGAATTCATAAAAATTGCATTGGCAGTAGCCAAAAAGGCTATTGCAGTTACTTGGAAATCGGATTCATACTTAAGTATAGATCGTCGGAAGAATGAAATTCTTAGCTGCATTCCACTTGAAAAAAATTACTTACAATTTAAGAGATCAATATGAAATATTTCTGAAAATTTGGCCCCCTTATTTACAAAAAATAGGATTAAATATATAGGTGCTCCGAAGATAAAATTATTGGTTATCTGGGGAAATAAATAAATATACATTTTAAAGCTATTATGAACTCCATGCAGCATGTGGAGATCTTCCGATACCCAGGCATTCTTTCTTTCTTTCTTTATTTTTTCTTCTTGTTTCTTATCGGGATGTTGGGGGGAGGGGGAAGGGTTTTTTTTTTCTTTCTGTAACCTATTTGAAAATTAAAGTAACACACACAAATTGTTGGGGGGACAGCAGGCCGGGAAGTTTCTATGGAAAAGAGTAAACAGTCGACGGATCAGACTGAAACACTTCATCAGGACCTGTGTTGCTTAAGGGTCCCTGCAAATTCATCCCCGTCCTAATGAGGGGCTGCGGGGGATGGGGTTGTGTGAAAGGGGACAAAGTCATCCTCATCTGCCATTTTTGTCCCCTCTAGCTTCTCATTACGTGTACACACACAGTTCACCCACAGGCTTTCCACCACTCCCCCTCCTGGTCCAATCTGCCATTCATCTCTCCCCTACTGGTTCCCATTATCACCTCCTTTACTGTCTCAAACCATCACACTCCCCCACTTCACACTCACAAATGAATGTGAACATTGTATGACGGGCCTGTTCCTGTGCTGTACTGTTCTATGTCCTCTGTTCCCAGTTTCGAGGAATGTGAGGAGATCTCATGGAAACACAAAATACTTTCAGGGGTTAACAGGCAGGAGTGAGGGAGGATGTTTCCCCTGTCTGAGGAGTCAAGGGCCAGGGGTCTCTCGACTCTCCGTCCAGCGGAAAACCCTTGGGGAGTCTCTCCCCGATCCCCGGGGACGCGCTGCCCGAGTCTCCCCCCGATCCCCGGGGCCGCGCTACCCGAGTCTCCCACCGATCCCCGGGGCCACGCTGCCCGAGTCTCTCCCCGAACCCCGGGGCCACGCTGCCCGAGTCTCCCCCCGATCCCCGGGGCCGCGCTGCCCGAGTCTCCCCCCGATCCCCGGGGCCGCGCCGCCCGAGTCTCCCCCCGATCCCCGGGGACGCGCTGCCTGAGTCTCCCCCCGATCCCCGGGGCCGCGCTGCCCGAGTCTACCCCGATTCCCGAAGCCGCGCTGCCCGAGTCTCCCACAGATCCCCGGGGCCGCGCTGCCCGAGTCTCCCACAGATCCCCGGGGCCGCGCTGCCCGAGTCTCCCCCCGATCCCCGGGGCCGCGCCGCCCGAGTCTCCCCCCGATCCCCGGGGCCGCGCCGCCCGAGTCTCCCCCCCGATCCCCGGGGCCGCGCTGCCCGAGTCTCCCCCCGATCCCCGGGGCCGCGCCGCCCGAGTCTCCCCCCGATCCCCGGGGCCGCGCCGCCCGAGTCTCCCCCCGATCCCCGGGGCCGCGCCGCCCGAGTCACCCCCCGATCCCCGGGGCCGCGCTCCCCGAATCTCCCCCCGATCCCCGGGGACTCTCTAATTCTCTGTTTCTCCCCCCAGTCTCTGTCACCCTGGATGTGGAAACGGCGTATCCGCTGCTCGAGGTGTCTGAGGATCGGAAGAGTGTGAGATGGACCCGGACCCTGAGGAATATCCCTGACACCGGGAAGCGATTCACACACTGGCCTTGTGTGCTGGGATCGGAGGGATTCACATCGGGGAGACATTACTGGGAGGTGGCGGTGACGGGGAATCGGGTCTGGCATCTGGGAGTCGCCGCAGAGTCTGGGGAGAGGGAGGGACGGTTCAGTGTGAGACCGGAGACCGGATTCTGGGCCATCGGGCGGGATGGTGACGTGTTACATCGGGTTTATGACGTTTTCTGTCTCACCTCCCTCGAGTTCCGTCTTGCTGCCGGTCCCATCCCCGGGAGGGTGGGAGTTTATCTCAGTTACGAGTCCGGGACAGTTTCATTTTACAACGAGGAGACCAAGTCCCATCTCCACACCTTCACTGGGAATAAATTCACGGGGAAACTTTATCCTTTCTTCGCGACCGGGGATGGAAACCAGTGGCTGAGAATCTGCTCCGGATCCGCTCCGGGTCTGTAAACGGGTCGGGTCCCGGGACCGGCGTCAGGAGTAAAGTCCCTGTAAATATAAATGTGCGGAGAGTGCAGCTAAATACGCGGCTAAGGAGATGGTGCAGGAGGGAGGGCTTCATGTTTCTGGACAATTGGGCTTTGTTCCCGGGAAGGTGGGGCCTGTTCCGACGGGATGGTTTGCCCCTAAACACCAACATTCTTGCGGGTAGATTTGCAAGTGCTGCTCGGGGGGAGGGGTAAAAAAGATTTGCAGTGGGAGGGGAACCAGAGTGTTAGAGCAGATAGTGAGGTGGAGGAGGATAAAGGTCATGCGAGGACTGCATGTATAGACAGAAATCAAAGGTTTGTACATTAGGTTGTAAATTAATTTTCAGAGCTTTAGAAATTGTAGAAAATAAAGATTTCCAAAAAGATTTTGATGAAGAACATGACCAGAACATATGTGAAAAAGTGGCTACTTCAGTTTTACACCTATCGCAATAATTGTCTATGTTAGGACATATTTTGGATAGTCTCTCCTTTGTTAAATAGTAACAGTGAACAATTTTAAATTGAATTAAACACTGATTGGCACATATCAAAGAAGAATTGACCATCTTCATTAACAAAGGTCATATTAAGTTCTCTCTCCCAATGTTGTTTAAATTTTAGTGATTAAGAGGATCTGTTTTTTGCTTTTATTTATTTTTATTTTCCTTTATTTTGTGATGGTCGATTGATGACTTTTGAAGAGTTAATTAGCAAATATTCTCTCTCTCATACACACTTACTGCAATATATTCAGGTTTGACATTTTTTAGAAACATAATTATCTAAGTTTCCATATATGCAAGAATCTGATTTTTTGTTACCATTTTGAATATGAATCATTTAGTAAGAGAATTTGTAATTCTCATTGGCAGAATTTATCATTTATTTTTAATACATTGATACAAAAAGATAACCTCCCACATAAGGTTTATACATGATAGAAATATTCATTGTTTCAGACGTGATAGAGGGGGAGGGATGAAAGGGGTGGAGTGGCATTACTAGTCAGGGAAAATATCACAGCTGTGTGTAGACAGGACAGCCCGGAGGGCTTGTCTACAGAGGCCATATGGGTGGAGCTGAGGAACAGGAAAGGAGTGACCACACTAATAGGATTGTATTATAGACCACCCAATAGTCAGAGAGAATTGGAGGAGCAAATCTGTATAAAGATAGTAGACCGTTGTAAGAAACAGGAAGTTGTAATAGGGGATTTTAACTTTCCACATATTGACTGGGACTCCCAAACTGTAATAGGGCTAGATGGCTTGGAGTTTGTCAAATGTTTTCAGGATTTTTTTCTAAATCAATATTTAGAGGTACCTACGAGAGAGGATGCAATACTCGATCTCCTATTAGGAAACCAGACAGTCAGGTGACAGAAGTATGTGTAGGCGAACATTTTGGGTCCAGTGACCATAATGTCATCAGTTTCAAGTTAATTCTGGATAAGGATGGGTCTGGTCCTCGAGTTGAGGTTCTAAATAGCAGAAGGGCTAATTTTGTGGAAATGAAAAAAGATCTAGGAAGAGTGGATTGGGGTAAAAATTTTTTTCCTGACAAGGATGTGTTCAGTAAGTGGATTGCCTCCAAATGTGAAATTTTGAGGGTGCAGAGTTTGCATTTTCCTGCCAGGATTAAAGACAAAGTTAACAGGCATAGGGAACCTTGGTTTTCAAGGGATATTGGCGATCTGGTTAAGAAAAAGAGAGAAGTGTACAGCAGGTATAGGCAACAAAGAGCAAATGAGTTACTTGAAGAGTATAGAAAATGTAAGAAAATACTAAAGAAGTAAATCAGGAAGGAAAAAAAAGACATGAGGTGGCTTTGGCAGATAATGTGAAGGAAAACCTGAAGGGTTTCTACAAGTATATTAAGCGTAAAAGGATAGTAAGGGACAAAATTGGTCCCCTAGAAGATCAGAGTGGTCGTCTATGTGTGGAGCCTCACGAGATGGGGGAGATCTTAAACAGTTTTTTTGCATCGGTATTTACTCAGGAAACTGGCATAGTGTATATGGAAGGAAGGGAAACAAGCAGTAGTGTCATGGAACATTTGTAGATTAAAGAGGAGGAGGTGCTTGTTGCCTTACAGCGCATAAAGGTAGATAAATCCCCCGGGCCTGACTTGACCTTGAGACTTCTCGGACCTTGAGAGAGACTAGAGTAGAAATTGCAGGGGCCTGACAGAAATATTTAAAATGTCCTCAGCCACGGGTGCAGTGCCGGAGGATTGGAGGGTAGCTCATGTTATTCCATTGTTTAAAAAAGGCTCCAATAGTAAACCAGGTAATTACAGGCCAGTGAGCCTGACATCAGTAGTATGTAAATTATTGGAGGATGTTCTGAGAAATCGGATTTACAAGTATTTGGACAGCCAAGGGCTGATTAAGGATAGTCAGTATGGCTTTGTGCATGGTAGATCATGTTTAATGAATCTTGAAGAGTTTTCGAGGAGGTTACCAACAAAGTAGGTGAAGGAAAAGCTGTGGATGTTGTCTACATGAACTTTAGTAAGGCCTTTGACAAGGTCCCACATGGGAGGTTAGTTCAGAAAGTTCAGACATGAGGTATCCATGGAGAGGTTGGAGAGATTGAAAGAGTGCAGAGATTTACTAGGATGTTGCCAGGTCTTCAGGAGTTGAGTTACAGGGAAAGATTGAACAGGTTAGGACTTTATTCCTTGAAGCGTAGAAGAATGAGGGGAGATTTGATAGAGGTTTACAAAATTATGAGGGGTATAGACCGTAAATGCGAGTAGGTTCTTTCCACTTAGAATAGGAAAGATAAAAACGGGAGGACATGGTTTTAGGGTGAAAGGGGAAAGGTTTAGGGGGAACATGAGGAGGAACTACTTCACTCAGAGAGTGGTGGGAGTGTGGAACGAGCTGCCATCTGACATGGTAAATGTAGGCTCACTCTTAAGTTTTAAGAATAAATTGGATAGGTACATGGATGGGAGAGGTCTGGAGGGCTACGGACTGGGTACATGTCAAAGGGACGAGCGGAATAAAGTTTCCGCACAGACTAGAAGCACCAAATGGCCTGTTTTCTGTGCTGTAGTGTTCTATGGAGTGAAATAAACACGACATGAGAATTGTCGATCGATTAATTTTAACTCGTTCACCGCATCCGTCAACCGAACAGAAACGCCGGGGATTCAGCAGCAGCTGCGGGCGGCGGGCCCTGAGCTCCCCCGGGTTCTAAAGTCCACCCGTAATGAGACAGGTTAAATGGGACAAGTGGGGGTGGTGCTGAGCGGAAAAGACAGTGAAGATTGTTCATTAAGTTCATCTGCCATTTCTTTGTGCCCCATTACTACTTTACCAGCATCATTTTCCAGTGGTCCAGTATCAACTCTCATCTCCCTTTCACTGTTCATGTAACTGAAAACTAAACTTTTAGTATCCTGATTTATATTATTGGCCAGTTTGCCCTCATATTTCGTCTTGACCATTCTTATGGCTTTTCTCGTTGCCTTTTGTTGGATTTTAAGAGCATCCCAATAATCCAACATCCCACTCACCTTTGCTACCCTATATGTCATTTCCTTAGGTTTAACACAATTATTACATGCCTTTTCCAGCTCAAACTGTGAATTGATTTAAAGTCAGTCCCATAATTTAATAGTTTTTTTCTGAAAACCATCTACCCTCGCAAAGATTGTACTGAAGACTGCATTTGATTTTTCTTCAGCCTTGTACGCTTCACATTGAAATAGTATGTATTTCGACAGTTTCATAATGACAAAATGTACACGACACAGAATGAAGTTTTCCATTTAGTACAAGGCATAATTAAGCATAGTGTGGGCATTTCTATGTCATGTCAATATCATTCCTTCCCTTGTTTTAAGCCCTTCTTCTATAAACCCAACAGGTTTATGTATTCTGTAAAGGTGTCTGTCCTTATGTCCATTATCCTACGTCTTGCCATAAGCCCCCAATTCTTAACACTACCAACCCTTTAGCTTCTAATTTGCTAAGTGGAAGGTCTATATCCACAGCTTAACATTTAACAGCTTTTGGTGCTAAACAGTCAACATCATCATTTCCCTCAACAGTGTGATGTGCAGGGCCCATAATGTGCAGACATATAAATCAAACTTTATCTATGAAATACCGTTTGACAAGTTTCCAACAGTCAATCTGACCTACTGTCAGAATGACCTGTTTAAGACTCATCAAAACCGAAATGTATTCTGAGCAAATTATAAGGACCAATTTCCTCCACCCACTGTAAGACTAAACTGTTGGGAAAGAATTCTGCTTCCTATGCTGATAAATGGCTATAAGTCATCTCTTTATCATTACCTGCAATTCAGGCACACAAAAACAGCCACACCAACATCCCCAGTAAACTTATCTTTTGATTCATCTGTAAAAATGGTTACTGTATGATAACAACTTTCATTAATATACTGATGAACCAACAGACACTCAGGCAGAACCGAATCCGATCGTGTAACCTAAAATCAACTGAAGTCATTGGAAAAAACAAGGTGGGGTTACGGAGAAAGCTACAGTGGGGCATATTGTATCATCAAATACACCCATATTCCCAGCGTGGTAAGAACCCAGCCACCCAAAACAAAAAACCCTCTTCTTGTGATGTCCCCAACCGTCCTCCAGCACACCTTTAACAGGATGATCATTTCCTTGCCCCCGCAAATTAATCCAGTATGTTGACATCAACTTGAACCTCTGTTACTTTGAGGGCAATTGTCCCATTGCAATCAGTAAAGCCAAAACAGGAGACGACATTACTGCACCTGAACACAATTTTAAAGTCTGTAATTGTATCACATACAAACATTTTTAATTTGAAGATGAAGCTGATCCATTAGCCACACAGACATAATCAAGAACAGATCAAATTAAACAAATATAATTGGTCAACAAAGATTTTCATGTTGCACCCAAGAATACCCACATAGATGTCTGAGGAGATTTAAAGCTCCTTTACATTTATCAATTATTTTACTGATAGGTGCTTCCACGTCAGCTTATTATCCATCCACATACTGAGAAATCTTACCACTAACACTTCCACAAGATATTAATGACATAATTTAAAATCAAGAGCAAGTCTATTAATGCTGTTTGTAAAACACATAATGTGTTTTAATGACTGAAAGCTTAAAATCCTCATCAATCTGCCCACTGTTTGACCTATTAATTGTAAATTGCAATTAAAACCTCTAATATATAAAGCTACATCATCTGTATATTGTGATTTACCCAGGGTATCCCATTTTCCCATCTCAGAGAAAATATCATTAATCATAATATTAAATAATGAAGGGCTACAAATACTGCCTTGTGGGATCCCATTCTCTATCTCATAGAAACACAAACATAACATGCCGACCCATAATTGCACAGTCAATCCAGATTAAAAAAACTCAGAATATTATACAATCTCCACTCACTCCTAATTTCCGTCATTTAATCAAAAGTCCTTCCTTCCATAACATTTCAATTTTCAGTATCAACAAATACTGCTATTACAACATCTTTATTTAATTGTGCTTTCCGAATATCATCTTCCAGACCTAAAACTGAATCTAATGTCATTTCACCCTTCCAAAATCCACTCTAATAAAACACATTATCACCATTCTTTCCAAAATATAACTCAAGCGCTTGATTACCATACATTCCATAAGTTTACATAAATGAGACATTCACGATATAGGCCTATAACTAGAAGGATCAGATGGGGATCTGCCAGATTTTAGAATTGGCACTACTATTTCCATTTTCCATGAGGAAAGTAGATGCACAATTCAAACATTTAATATTTTCACAAAAGCGAATTAGAAACAATTACAATTTCAAATATCACTCTTTCCTGGGAACACCTGACCTGCATTATTAATAGACGTCTTAAATTCATACAAAGAAATCTCTCCATCAGTGATACTATCATTGCTACAGCTGACTTCCAGCACATCATTCCAGCAGTGAAAAACAGATCCCTACATTGTTTAACTTCTTCACTTAAATTATCCTGATTATGAATCTCAGCAAATGACCCAGCCAGTAACACAACCTTCCCTGTTTCAGTAACAATCATTTTGCCCTCATTAATGAACACTGGAATATTATGATACCCACAAATCCCCCCATTTTCTAAATCATATCCCAAACAATTCCAAGTTTGATATCCCTTCCAATATTATCTCCATATAACCTCCAGTAAATCACCTCCTTCCTCACCACGGCCTTTGCCCTTTTATTGTTAATAATGTAACTCGGAGACTGATGCACCATCACATAAAAACTCACATTTCTCCCAATTTGCTTCCTGTCCCGTTATAAATCCAAATCCAAACTCATAAAGACAAGAAGGCTGACTGACGTTCACATAAACTAATCACCCTCTGAGTTCCCATTTGAGCGACAGGCACGGCAGCCAATGCCAGCAGGGGTCAGTGTTAAGTCTGCGCTACGATAGGCTGGAGGAAATCGGCCCATGATCAGCCCCTCCTCTTCCGCTCCATCTCCATGGCGGTGATCAGCGGATCGCTTCTGTGGGTGTCGCCGGCCTCGGCGCCCACAAGGACGGGTGTGATTCCCCTTCGCGCCTCGGTGGGTCTGTTTCGGTGACGTCTGTGGTGGCTGACGAAACATGCTTCGACAGGGAGCGAGCGAGGAAAATGACTACAACTCCCAGAAGGCCCCACTGATGACGTTGCGGTGTTGATTAGGGGTAAGGTATAAAAGCAAAATGGAGGAAAATGTAAGGCATTACGTTTTCTGTACTGTGTCGTGCCTTCAATGAAAAATTAAAAGAGAGATTCCAGCGAGAAATAGATAGAACATAGAACAATACAGCACAGTACAGGCCCTTCGGCCCACAATGTTGTGCCGACCCTTAAACGCTGCCTCCCTAAATTTAAATTCCTCCATACACCTGTCTAGTAGTCTCTTAAACTTCACTAGTGTATCTGCCTCCACTACTGACTCGGGCAGTGCATTCCACGCACCAACCACTCTCTGAGTATAAAATCTTCCTCTAATATCCCCCTTGAACTTCCCTCCCCTTACCTTAAAGCCATGTCCTCTTGTATTGAGCAGTGGTGCCCTGGGGAAGAGGCGCTGGCTGTCCATTCTATCTGTTACCCTTAATATCAACTATACCTCTATCATTTCTCCTCTCATCCTCCTTCTCTCCAGAGAGTAAAGCCCTAGCTCCCTTAATCTCTGATCATAATCCATACTCTAAACCAGGCAGCATTCTGGTGAATCTCCTCTGTACCCTTTCCAATGCTTCCACATCCTTCCTATAGTGAGGTGGCCAGAACTGGACAGAGTACTCCAAGTGTGGCCCAACCAGAGTTTTATAGAGCTGCATCATTACATCACCACTCTTAAACTCTATCCCTCGACTTATAAAAGCTAACAACCCATAAGCTTTCTTAACTACTCTGTCTACCTGTGAGGCAACTTTCAGGGATCTGTGGACATGTAGCCCCAGATCCCTCTGCTCCTCTACTCTTCCAAGTATCCTGCCATTTACTTTGTACTCTGCCTTGGAGTTTGTCCTTCTAAAGTGTACCAGCTCACACTTCTGCAGGTTGAACGCTATCTGCCACTTCTCAGCCCTCTCCTGCATCCTATCAATGTCTCTCTGCATTCTTTGACAATCCTCTTCACTGTCCACAACACCACCAACCTTTGTGTCTTCAGCAAACTTGCCAATCCATCCTTCTACCCCGACATCCAGGTCATTAATAAAAATCACGAAAGGCAGTGGTCCCAGAACTGATCCTTGTGGGACACGACTAGTCACAACCCTCCAATCCGAATGTACTCCCTCCACCACAACTCTCTGCTTTCTGCAGGCAAGCCAACTCTGAATCCACCTGGTCAAACATCCCTGGATCCCATGCCTTCTGACTTTCTGAATAAGCCTACAGTCTGGAACCTTATCAAATGCATTACTAAAATCCATGTAGATCACATCCACTGCAATACCCTCATCTATATGCCTGGTCACCTCCTAAAAGAACTCCATCAGGCTTGTTAGACACGATCTGCCCTTCAGAAAGCCATGCTGACTGTCACTGATCAGACCATGATTCTCTAAATGCCAATTGATCCTATCTTTGTGAATCTTTTCCAACAGCTTTCCCACCACAGATGTAAGGCTCAATGGTCTATAATTATCCGGACTGACCCTACTACCCTTTTTGAACAAGGGGACAACATTCGCCTCCCTCCAATCCTCCGGGACCATTCCCGTGGGCAATAAGGACATAATGATCCTAGCAAGAGGCTCAGCAATCTATTTCCTCGCCTCGGATGCAGAACTGGGAAGTGGCAGATGGAGTTCAACACAGATGAAGAGATTCATTTCTGCAGGTCAAATTTGAACACAGAATATCATATTAATGATGAGACTCTTGGCAGTGTGGAGGGTCAGAGAGATCTTGGGGTCTGTGTCCATACGACATTCAAAGCTGCTGCGAAGGTTGGCAGTGTTGTTAGGAAGGCGTCTGGTGTGATGGCCTTCATCAACCATGGGATTGAGTTCAAGAGCTGTGAGGTGATGTTGAAGCTATATTTCTCCTAACCTGTACATAAGTAATTGTAATAAGATGATGAGAGGCTTTGACCATGTGGATAACCAGAGGCATTTTCCCAGGCTTGAAGTGACTAACACGAGGGGACGTAGTTTTAAGCTGCTTGGAATTCGGTACTGAGGGAATGTCAGGGGTAAGTTTCTTACACAGAGAGTGGTGGGTGCATGGAATGCACTGCCTGCAGCGATAGTGGAGGTGGATACAATAGGATATTTTAAGAGACTCTTAGATAGGTACATGGAGCTTAGAAACATAGAGGAATATACGATCAGGAAATCCTAGGCAGTCTCTAGAGTAGGTTACATGGTCGGTACAACATTGTGGGCTGAAGAGCCTGTAATGTGCTGTAGATTTCTGTGTTCTGTGTCAAAGACAGGCAGAGGGATTAGTTTAATTGGACAGGAGGACAGCATGGAAAGGTTGGGCCGAAGGGCCTGTGTTTGTGCCGTAAGAGAGGGGTTCTGTCCCAACCATCGACTCTATTACCCTCAACAGATGCTGCCTGACTTGACAACGTTCTTGAAAAATTACATTCAGTTCCGCTTAGCATTCTGTACAAAGGATGTTTTGTGCTGGAAGAGTGCAGAGGAGATTCATCATGATTGAGGGGGCTTGTGTTCCTAAGTCCATAAGGCATAGGAACAGAATTAGGCCATTCAGCCCATTGAGTCAGCCGCCTTTCCATCATGGCTGATCCCAGATCGCACTCAATTCCAGATATCTGACCTCCCGCCATATCCTTTGATGCCCTGACCGATCAGGAAACGGTCAACTGCCGTCTTGAATATACCCACACACTCGGCCTCCACCGCAGTCTGTGGCAGAGCATTCCACAGATCCAATACTCTCTGGCTAATAAAAAAAATAAGCTGCTTACCTCTGTTTGAAAAGGTGGCCCCTCGACTTTGTGGCTGTGCCCCACCACAGGAAATACCTTCTCCACATCCACCTTATCCAGTCCTTTCAACATTCGGTAGGTTTCAATGAGATGCCCCGTATTTTTCTGAGTTCCAGTGAGCACAGGGTCAAAGCTGCCAAGTGCTCCTCATATTTTAACCCCTTCATTCCTGAAATCATCTTTCTGAACCTCCTCTGGACTCTCTCCAATGACAACACATCCTGTCTGAGATATGGGGCCCAACATTGTTGACAATACTCCAAGTGTGGCCTGACTCGTGTCTTATAAAGCCTCAGCATTATCTCGTTGCTGTTATATTCATGGGGCGATATTGGACTGTGTTGATCTACAGGGCAGCAGGGCCCCGGGGATCGGGGGGGAGACTCGGGCAGCAGGGCCCCGGGGATCGGGGGGGAGACTCGGGCAGCGGGGGCCCCGGGGATCGGGGGTGGGAGACTCGAGCAGCGCTGGGGATCGGGGGAGACTCGGGCAGCCGGGCCCCGGGGATCGGGGGGAGACTCGGGCAGCCGGTCCCCGGGGATCGGGGATAGACTCGGGCAGCGGGGCCCCGGGGATAGGGGGGAGACTCGGGCAGCGGGGCCCCGGGGATAGGGGGAGACTAGGGCAGCGCTGGGGATCGGGGGGAGACTCGGGCAGCCGGGCTCCGGGGATCGGGGGGAGACTCGGGCAGTGGTGCCCCGGGGTTTGGGGGGAGACGGGCGGCGGGGCTCCGGGAATCGGGGGGGAGACTCGGGCGGCGCGGCCCCGGGGATCGGTGGAGACTCAGGTGGCGGGGCCCCGGGGATCGGGGGGGGGGGAGACTGGGGCAGCAGGGCCCCGGGGATAGGGGGGAGACTCGGGCAGCGCTGGGGATCGGGGGGAGACTCGGGCAGCCGGGCCCCGGGGTTCGGGGGGAGACTCGGGCGGCGGGGCTCCGGGAATCGGGGGGAGACTCGGGCGGCGCGGCCCCGGGGATCGGGGGGAGACTCAGGTGGCGGGGCCCCGGGGATCGGGGGGGGAGACTGGGGCAGCGGGGCCCTGGGGATCGGGGGAGACACGGGCAGCGGGGCCCCGGGGATCGGGGAAAGGCCGCTGGGCCTCAGGCGCGGTCGGGTGGCCGACACGAACCTTTCCCGTGGTTTGACTCGATGAAAGTGGATGGACATCTAATGTCTCCCCAAGGGTTTTACGCTGGACCGAGAGCAGAGAGACCCCTGGCCCTTGACTCCTCAGACAGGGGCTCTCAAGGCCCGCCTCAAAGGGCCTAACTGGGTGGACAAGCTTCCCTGGGTCCTGCTCGGAATCCGCACGGCGCCCAAAGAAGATCTGCGCACCTCGTCGGCCGAGTTGGTGTACGGCGCACCCCTGGTCATCCCAGGGGAGTTCATACCAGCCCCAAGGGGGCAAGAGGAAGAACCCGCAGCAGTCCTGAGCAGACTACGCGAGAGGCTCGGCAACCTGGCCCCCATACCCACTTCGCAGCATGGGCAGAACCCGACCTGCGTACCCAAAGACCTGCGAAACTGTAAGTTTGTGTTTGTACGACAGGGCGGACATCGGGCACCGCTACAGCTGCCCTACGAGGGGCCGTTTATGGTGATCAGGAACAACGGGTCCACGTTCGTGCTGGACATTGGGGGGAGAGAGGAGGTTTTCTCGGTGGACCGACTGAAACCGGCCCATGTGGACGTGGCGCAGCTGATTGGTTCATATTAAAGCAGAGTTGACCATCTTCATTAACAAAGGTCATATTAAGTTCTCTCTCCCAATGTTGTTTAAATTTTAGTGATTAAGGGGATCTGTTTTTTTTTGCAGATTTATTTATTTTTATTTTCCTTTATTTTGTGATGGTCGATTGATGACATGAAGAGTTAATTAGCAAATATTCTCTCTCTCATACACACTTACTGCAATATCTTCATGTTAGACATTTTTTACAAAAATAATTATCTAAGTTTCCATATATGCAAGAATCTGATTTGTTGGATACTGTTTGAATATGAATCCTTTAGTAAGAGATTCCATTGGTAGAATTTATAATTTATTTTTAATACATTAATACAAAAAGATAACCTCTGACCTAAGGTTTATACGTGATAGAATTATTTGTTGTTTCAGACGTGATAGAGGGGGAGTGATGAAAGGGGGAGGAGTGGCATTACTATTCAGGGAAAATATCACAGCTGTGCGTAGACAGGACAGCCCGGAGGGCTTGTCTACAGAGGCCATATGGGTGGAGCTGAGGAACAGGAAAGGTATGACCACACTAATAGGGGTGTATTATAGACCGCTCAATAGTCAGAGAGAATTGGAGGAGCAAACCTGTATAAAGATAGAAGACCGATGTAAGAAACAGGAAGTTGTAATAGTAGGGAATTTTACTTTTCCTCATATTGACTGGGACTCCCAAACTGTAAAAAGACTAGATGGCTTGGAGTTTGTGAAATGTTTTCAGGAAAGTTTTCTAAAATCAATATATAGAGGTACCTACGAGAGAGGATGCAATACTTGATCTCCTATTAGGAAACCAGACAGTCAGGTGACAGAAGTATGTGTAGGCGAACATTTTGGGTCCAGTGACCATAATGTCATTAGTTTCAAGTTAATTATGTATAAGGATGGGACTGGTCCTCAAGTTGAGGTTCTAAATTGGAGAAGGGCCAATTTTGTGGAAATGAAAAAGGATCTAGGAAGAGTGGATTGGGATAATTTTTTTTTTCTGGCGAGGATGTGTTCAGTAAGTGGAAGGCCTTCAAAGGCGAAAGTTTGAGAGTGCAGAGTTTGCATGTTCCTGCCAGGATTAAAGGCAAAGTTAACAGGCATAGGGAACCTTGGTTTTCAAGGGATATTGGTGATCTGGTTAAGAAAAAGAGAGAGGTGTATAGCAGGTAGAGGCAACAAAGAACAAATGAGTTACTTGAACAGTATAGAAAATGTAAGAAAATACTAAAGAAGGAAATCAGGAAGGAAAAAAGACATGAGGTGGCTTTGGCAGATAATGTTTAGGTAAACCCGAAGGGTTTCTACAAGTATATTAAGCGTAAAAGGATAGTAAGGGACAAAATTGGTCCCCTAGAAGATCAGAGTGGTCGTCTATGTGTGGAGCCTCACGAGATGGGGGAGATCTTAAACAGTTTTTTTGCATCATTATTTACTCAGGAAACTGGTATAGTGTATATGGAAGGAAGGGAAACAAGCAGTAGTGTCATGGAACATTTGTAGATTAAAGAGGAGGAGGTGCTTGCTGCCTTACAGTGCATAAAGGTAGATAAATCCCCCGGGCCTGACTTGATATTTCCTCGGACCTTGAGAGAGACTAGTGTAGAAATTGCAGGGGCCCTGACAGAAATATTTACAATATCTTCAGCCACGGGTGCAGTGCCGGAGGATTGGAGGGTAGCTCTTGTAGTTCTGTTGTTTAAAAAAGGCTCCAATGGTAAACCAGGTAACTACAGGCCGGTGATCCTGACATCAGTAGTAGGTCAGTTATTGGAAGGTGTTCTGAGAGATCGGATATACAAGTATTTGGACAGCCAAGGGCTGATAGTCAGTATGTCTTTGTGCGTGGTAGATCATGTTTAACAAATCTTGTAGAATTTTTCGAAGAGGTTACCAAGAAAGTAGATGAAGGAAAGGCTGTGGATGTTGTCTGCATGAACTTTAGTAAGGCCTTTGACAAGGTCCCACATGGGAGGTTAGTTCAGAAGGTTCAGACACGAGGTGTCCATGGAGAGGTTGTAAACTGGATTCGGAATTGGCTGTGTGGGAGAAGACAGAGAGTGGTAGTGGATGATTGCTTCTCAGACTGGAGGCCTGTGACTAGTGGTGTGCCTCAGGGATCTGTGCTGGGACCATTGTTGTTTGTTGTCTATATCAATGATATAGATGTGGTCAATTGGATCAGCAATTTTGCTGATGACACCAAGATTGGAGGCGTTGTGGACAGCGAGGAAGGCTTTCAAAGCTTGCCGAGGGATCTGGACCAACTGGAAAAATGGGCCAGAAAATGACAGATGGAATTTAATGCAGACAGGTGTGAGGTGTTATGTTTTGGAAGGACAAACCTAGGTAGGACATACACAGTAAATGGTAGGGCACTGAGGAGTGCGGAGAAACAAAGGGATCTGGGAGTCACAGGTAGACAGGGTTGTAAAGAAGGCCTTTGGCATCCTGGCATTCATAAATGAAAGTACTGAGTACAGGAGTTGGGATGTTATGCTGAGGTTGTATCAGGCATTGGTGAAGACAAATTTGGAGTATTATCTGCAGTTCTGGTCACCTAACTATAGGAAGGATATCAGTAAGATTGAAAGACTGCAGAGAAGATTTACTAGGATGTTGCCAGGTGTTCAGGAGTTGAGTTACAGGGAAAGATTGAACAGGTTAGGACTTTATTCCTTGGAGCATAGAAGACTGAGGGGGGATTTGATAGAGGTTTACAAAATTATGAGGGGTATAGACAGTAAATGTGAGTAGGTTCTTTCCACTTAGATTAGGAAAGATAAAAATGGGAGGACATGGCTTTAGGGTGAAAGCGGAAAGGTTTAGGGGGAACATGAGGAGGATCTTCTTCACTCAGAGAGTGGTGGGAGTGTGGAACGAGCTGCCATCTGACGTGATAAATGCGGGATCACTCTTAAGTTTTAAGAATAAATTGGATAGATACATGGATGGGAGAGGTCTGGAGGGTTACGGACTGGGTGCAGGTCAATGGGACGAGCGGATAAAGTTTCCGCACAGACTAGAAGCGCCAAATGGCCTGTTTTCTGTGCTGTAGTGTTCTATGGTTCTATGGAGTGAAATAAACACGAGATGAGAATTATCGATCGATTAATTTTAACTCGTTCACCGCATCCGTCAACCGAACAGAAACACCGGGGATTCAGCAGCAGCTGCGGGCGGCGGGTCCTGAGCTCCCCCGGGTCCTAAAGTCCACCCGTATTGAGACAGGTTAAATGGGACAAGTGGGGGACAGTGAAGATTGTTCATTAAGTTCATCTGCCATTTCTTTGTCCCCCATTACTACTTCACCAGCATCATTTTCCAGTGGTCCAGTATCAACTCTCATCTCCCTTTCACTCTTCATGTAACTGAAAACTAAACGTTTAGTATCCTGATTTATATTATTGGTCATTTTGCCCTCATATTTCGTCTTTACCATTCTTATGGTTTTTTTCGTTGCCTTTTGTTGGATTTTAACAGCATCCCAATAATCCAACATCCCACTCACCTTTGCTACCCTATATGTCATAATGTGCAGACATATAAATCAAACTTTATATATGAAATACCGTTTGACAAGTTTCCAACAGTCAATCTGACCTACTGTCAGAATGACCTGTTTAAGACTCATCAAAACCGAAATGTATTCCGAGCAAATTATAAGGACCAATTTCCTCCACCCACTGTAAACCTAAACTGTTGGGAAAGAATTCTGCTTCCTATGCTGATAAATGGCTATAAGTCATTTCTTTACCATTACCTGCAATTCAGGCACACAAAAACAGCCACACCAACATCCCCAGTAAACTTATCTTTTGATTCATCTGTAAAAATGGTTACTGTATGATAACAACTTTCATTAATATACTGATGAACCAACAGACACTCAGGCAGAACCGAAACCGATCGTGTAACCTAAAATCAACTGAAGTCATTGGAGAAAACAAGGTGGGGTTACGGAGAAAGCTACAGTGGGACTTATTGTATCATCAAATACACCCATATTCCCAGCGTGGTAAGAACCCAGCCACCCAAAACAAAAAACACTCTTCTTGTGATGTCCCCAACCGTCCTCCAGCACACCTTTAACAGGATGATCATTTCCTTGCCCCCGCAAATTAATCCAGTATGTTGACATCAACTTGAACCTCTGTTACTTTGAGGGCAATTGTCCCATTGCAATCAGTAAAGCCAAAACAGGAGATGACATTACTGCACCAGAACACAATCTTAAAGTCTGTAATTGTATCACATACAAACATTTTTAATTTGAAGATGAAGCTGATCCATTAGCCACACAGACATAATCAAGAACAGATCAAATTAAACAAATATAATTGATCAACAAAGATTTTCATGTTGCACCCAAGAATACCCACATAGATGTCTGAGGAGATTTAAAGCTCCTTTACATTTATCAATTATTTTACTGATAGGTGCTTCCACG
Organism: Hemitrygon akajei; assembly: GCF_048418815.1. Lineage (NCBI taxonomy): Eukaryota > Metazoa > Chordata > Chondrichthyes > Myliobatiformes > Dasyatidae > Hemitrygon > Hemitrygon akajei. Next base: position 3,167,259 of record NW_027331953.1, read on the forward strand.
TCAGCTTATTATCCATCCACATACTGAGAAATCTTACCTCTGACACTTCCACAAGATATTAATGACATAATTTAAAATCAACTGCAAGTCTATTAATGCTGTTTGTAAACCACGTAATGTGTTTTAACGACTGAAAGCTTAAAATCCTCATCAATCTGCCCACTGTTTGACCTATTAATTGTAAATTGCAATTAAAACCTCTAATCTATAAAGCTACGTCATCTGTATATTGTGATTTACCCAGGGTATCCCATTTTCCCATCTCAGAGAAAATATCATTAATCATAATATTAAATAATGAAGGGCTACAAATACTGCCTTGTGGGATCCCATTCTCTATCTCATAGAAACACAAACATAACATGCCGACCGATACTTGGACAGTCCATCCAAAAAAAACTCAAAAAAATTATACAATGTCCCCCTCACTCCTAATTTAATCAAAAGTCCTTTCTTCCATATCATTTCCCTTTTCAGTATCAAGAAATACTGCTATTACAACATCTTTATTTAATTGTTTTCCGAATATCATCTTCCAAGTCTAAAACTGAATCTAATGTCATTTCACCCTTCCAAAATCCACTCTAATAAAACACTTTATCACCACTCTTTCCAAAATATAACTCAAGCGCTTGATTACCATACATTCCATAAGTTTACATAAATGAGACATTCACGATATAGGCCCATAACTAGAAGGATCAGATGGGGATCTGCCAGGTTTTAGAATTGGCACGACTATTTCCATTTTCCATGAGGAAAGTAGATGCACAATTCAAACATTTAATATTTTCACAAAAGCGAATTAGAAACAATTACAATTTCAAATATCACTCTTTCCTGGGAGCACCTGACCTGCATTATTAATAGACGTCTTAAATTCATACAAAGAAATCTCTCCATCAGTGATACTATCATTGCTACAGCTGACTTCCAGCACATCATTCCAGCACTGAAAAACATATCCCTACATTGTTTAATTTCTTCACTTAAAATATCCTGATTATGAATCTCAACAAATGACCCAGCCAGTAACACAACCTTCCCTGTTTCAGTAACAATCATTTTGCCCTCATTAATCAACACTGGAATATTATGATCCCCACAAATCCCCCCATTTTCTAAATCGTATCCCAAACAATTCCAAGTTTGATATCCCTTCCAATATTATCTCCATATAACCTCCAGTAAATCACCTACTTCCTCACAACGGCCTTTGCCCTTTTATTGTTAATAATGTAACTCGGAGACTGATGCACCATCACATAAAAACTCACATTTCTCCCAATTTGCTTCCTGTCCCGTTATAAATCCAAATCCAAACTCATAAAGACAGGAAGGCTGACTGACGTTCACATAAACTAATCACCCTCTGAGTTCCCATTTGAGCGACATGCACCACAGCCAGTGACATCAGGGGTCAGTGTTACGTCTGAGCTTCGATAGGCTGGAGGAAATCGGCCCATGATCAGCCCCTCCTCTTCCGCTCCATCTCCATGGCGGAGGTCAGCGATTCGCTTCTGTCGGTGTCGCCGGTCTCGGCGCCCACAAGAACGGGTGTGATTCCCCTTCGCGCCTCGGTGGGTCTGTTTCGGTGACGTCTGTGGTGGCTGACGAAACATGCTTTGACAGGGAGCGAGCGAGGACCAATGACTACAACTCCCAGAAGGCCCCACTGATGACGTTGTGGTGTTGTTTAGGGGTAAGGTATAAAAGCAAAATGGAGGAAAATGTAATGCATTACGTTTACTGTACTGTGTCGTGCCTTCAATAAAAAAATAAATTAAAAGAGAGATTCCAGCTAGAAATAGATAGAACATAGAGCAATACAGCACAGTACAGGCCCTTCGGCCCACAATGTTGTGCCGATCCTTAAACTCTGCCTCCCTTAGCTTAAATTCCTCCATATACCTGTCTAGTAGACTCTTAAACTTCACTAGTGTATCTGCCTCCACCACTGACTCGGGCAGTGCATTCCACGCACCAACCACTCTCTGAGTGAAAAACCTTCCTCTAATATCCTCCTTGAACTTCCCTCCCCTTACCTTAAAGCCATGTCCTGAGCATTGTATTGAGCAGTGGTGCCCTGGGGAAGAGGCGCTGGCTGTCCACTCTATCTATTCCCCTTAATATCAACTATACCTCTATCATTTCTCCTCTCATCCTCCTTCTCTCCAGAGAGTAAAGCCCTAGCTCCCTTAATCTCTGATCATAATCCATACTCTCTAAATCAGGCAGCATTCTGGTAAATCTCCTCTGTACCCTTTCCAATGCTTCCACATCCTTCTTATGGTGAGGTGACCAGAACTGGACAGAGTACTCCTTGTGTGGCCCAACCAGAGTTTTAGAGAGCTGCATCATTACATCGCGAATCTTAAACTCCATCCCTCGACTTTTGAAAGCTAACACCCCATAAGCTTTCTTAACTACTCTGTCTACCTGTGAGGCAAATTTCAGGGATCTGTGGTCATGTAGCCCCAGATCCCTCTGCTCCTCCACACTTCCAAGTATCCTGCCATTTACTTTGTACTCTGCCTTGGAGTTTGTCCTTCCAAAGTGTACCACCTCACACTTCTCCAGGTTGAACTCTATCTGCCACTTCTCAGCCCACTCCTGCATCCTATCAATGTCTCTCTGCAATCTTTGAAAATCCTCTGCACTATCCACAACACCACCAACCTTTGTGCCTTCTGCAATCTTGCCAACCCATCCTTCTACCCCCACATCCAGGTCGTTAATAAAAATCTCGAAAAGTAGGGGTCCCAGAACTGATCCTTGTGGGACACCACTAGTCACAACCCTCCAATCCAAATGTACTCCCTCCACCACAACTCTCTGCTTTCAGCAGGCAAGCCAATTCTGAATCCACCTGGTCAAACATCCCTGGATCCCATGCCTTCTGACTTTCTGATTAAGCCTACCGTGTGGAACCTTATCAAATGCATTACTAAAATCCATGTAGATTACATCCACTGCACTACCCTTATCTATATACCTGGTCACCTCCTAAAAGAACTCCATCAGGCTTGTTAGACACAATCTGCCCTTCAGAAAGCCACGCTATCACTGATCAGACCATGATTCTCTAAATGCCAATAAATCCTATCTTTGTGAATCTTTTCCAACAGCTTTCCCACCACAGATGTAAGGCTCAATGGTCTATAATTATCCAGACTATCCCTACTACCCTTTTGGAACAAGGGGACAACATTCGCCTCCCTCCAATCCTCTGGTACCATTCCCATGGACAGTGAGGACATAAAGATCCTAGCCAGAGGCTCAGCAATCTATTTCCTCACCTCGGATGCAGAACTGGGAAGTGGCAGATGGAGTTCAACACAGATGAAGAGGTTCATTTCTGCAGGTCAAATTTAAACGCAGAATATAATATTAATGGTAAGACTCTTGGCAGTGTGGAGGGTCAGAGAGATCTTGGGGTCCATGTCCATACGACATTCAAAGCTGCTGTGGAGGTTGGCAGTGTTGTTAGGAAAATGTCTGGTGTGATGGCCTTCATCAACCGTGGGATTGAGTTCAAGAGCTGTGAGGTGATGTTGAAGCTATAATTCTCCTAATCTGTACATAAGTAATTGTAATAGGATGATGAGAGGCTTTGACCATGTGGATAGCCAGAGGCATTTTCCCAGGCTTGAAGTGACTAACACGAGGGGACGTAGTTTTAAGCTGCTTGGAAGTCGGTACTGAGGGAATGTCAGGGGTAAGTTTCTTACACAGAGAGTGGTGGGTGCTGGAATGGGCTGCTGGCAACGGTGGTGGAGGTGGATACAATAGGATATTTTAAGAGGCTCTTAGATAGGTTCATGGAGCTTAGAAACATAGAGGGATATACGATCAGGAAATCCTAGGCAGTCTCTAGAGTAGGTTACATGGTCGCTACAACTTTGTGGGCTGAAGAGCCTGTAATGTGCTGTAGATTTCTGTGTTCTGTGTCAAAGACAGGCAGAGGAATTAGTTTAAATGGACAGGAGGACAGCATGGAAAGGTTGGGCCGAAGGGCCTGTGTTAGTGCCGTAAGGGAGGGGTTCTGTCCCAACCATTGACTCTATTCCCCTCAACAGATGCTGCCTGACTTGACAACGTTCTTGAAAAGTTACATTCAGTTCCGCTTAGCATTCTGTACAAAGGATGTTTTGTGCTGGAAGAGTGCAGAGGAGATTCATCATGATTGAGGGGGCTTGTGTTCATAAGTCCATAAGGCATAGGAACAGAATTAGACCATTCAGCCCATTGAGTCAGCCACATTTCCATCATGGCTGATCCCAGATCGCACTCAATTCCAGATATCTGACCTCCCGCCATATCCTTTGATACCCTGACTGATCAGGAAACGATTAACTTCCGCCTTGAATATACCCACACACTCGGCCTCCACCGTAGTCTGTGACAGAGCATTCCACAGATCCAATACACCTTGGCTAATAAAAAAAATATCCTGCTTACCTCTGTTTGAAAAGGTGGCCCCTCGACTTTGTGGCTTTGCCCCACCACAGGAAATGCCTTCTCCACATCCACCTTATCCAGTCCTTTCAACACTCGGTAGGTTTCAATGAGATGTCCCCGCATTTTTCTGAGTTCCAGTGAGCACAGGGTCAAAGCTGCCAAGTGCTCCTTGTATTTTAACTCCTTCATTCCCCAAATCATCTTTCTGTACCTCCTCTGGATTCTCTCCAATGACAACACATCCTGTCTGAGATATGGGGCCCAACATTGTTGACAATACTCCAAGTGTGGCCTGCCTCTTGTCTTATAAAGCCTCAGCATTATCTCTTTGCTGTTATATTCATGGGGCGAGATTGGACTGTGTTGATCTACAGGGGGATCTTGGAATCCGAGTTCATAACTCCCAGATAGTGGTTCCATTGTCAGGCAGTTATGTTGCAGTTGTATAAATCTCTAGTTTAACCACATCTGGAGAATTGCATTCTAATACAGGAATAATGCGGAGGTTTTGGATGGTGAGTGGAAGAGGCTTAACAGGATGCTGCCTGGATAAAGTGAGACCGGACAATTCGGGTAATTTTCTCCGGAGTGGCAGAGGCTGAGGGAGGTCTGACAGACGTTTACAGGAATGTGAGAGGCACAGACAGAGTGGACAGCCAGGATTTTTTCTCTGAGGAGGAAATGTCCAATGCCAGTGGACATGCACTTCAGGAGAAAGAGGGAACACATCCTCATTGGTCCTTTTTGCGCTATTGAAGTATTTTGTAATTCAGTGTAATTTTGTCTTTTCTCTGCATAGCTGCTGTGGAAAAAAACAATTAGAAAAGACAATGATGTTACAAACCTGACTCAGGATGTTTAAAGGAAATTTGCATTTCAAGTTTTGTTTTTTCATTCCCATAGTGGTGGGTGTCTGGAGTGAATATCGGGTGGTGGTGGAGGCAGATGCGAAAGAGGCTATTAGATACCACGTGGATGTGAGGAGAATGGAGGGATGTGTTCCTTGTGTAGGCAGAAGGGATTGGTTTAGTAAGGCATGAAGTGACCAGTTCAATTGGTTCAGAACAACACAGTGAGCAGAAGGGCCCGTTCAAGGACAAGTACAGCAAGCAGAGCAGGTAAACTGGATAAAGTGATCCCACTCAGAGAACAGACTGTGACGTCAGTGGATATATGCCGGCATCACAGTTCTCTCACCAAAGATACTTCACTGCTGGATAAAATGAAGTTTGTGATGTTTATAACCGATGTGGTGAATTGTACTGCTCAGACATCTCATCCTACTGAGGAAATTAAAATTATTGTGAAAGCTGCAGAAAGGTATCTTGGTGTAACTGGTGTTTTGTGGGAAGTTTTAAATGAAGTTTTGTTGGGTGGGGTACCTGTATCCCAGTCTACTTGTGAACATACATAATAGGATTAAAATATATCAATGAAATGTACTAAATCTGATTTATAATGGTCAAGACTTTAAGAAGATTATTTCTGATTTTCAGATTCTTCCAATGTTATATCTGTTCAGGAAACCTGCACATTTTAATTTTTTATTCCTGTGCAGGATTATATTGTTGTTAGGCTTGACAGGTTAGTTGGTAGAGGGGTGGTGTGGCCAGTTTTATAAGGAAAGGGGCAGGGTATAGAGTTGTGATTGGGAATAAAATTTATGACGCACTTGTTGTAGAAATTCTTGATTCAACAGGTATGTATGTAATTTTCTTGTGTGGAAATATTAACTGTTTGAATTGTATTTGGAGGTTTGGCCATCCACTTTCCTCATGGAAAATGGTTGTAGTCGTAACCATTCTAAAACCTGGAGCTCCCCGTCTGATCCTCCTTGTTATAGGCCAATATCCTTAACGTCTCATTTATGTAAACTTGTGGAATGTATGGTAATCGAGAGTTTGAATTATATTTTTGATAAAAGAGGTGATTTCACGTTTTATCAGACGGGAATTCAGAAAGATAGAATAACATTTGAATCACTTTTGGGTTTGGAAGTTCATATTAGGAAAGCACAGTTAAATAAAGACGCTGTAATAGCATTATTTTTTGATATTGAAGGATTGACTTTTGATTAATTTGTGGAAATGCAACTGAGGGGTCTATTGTGCAAATATTTCTGATTGTTTTTATTTGGACGTCTTGTAAAGGTATGGGTGGGCAAGTATGACATTGAATTCATTTTTATGTTTGGAAGATGATATTAGGAAAGCACAGTTAAATACAGATGTTGTAACAGCAATATTTTTACTATTCAAAAGGCAGACGGTATTTATGGAAGGAAAGAATTTTTAAGAAATTGTGGAAATGAGGATGGAGTGGGCCTGAGTTTTTTTGTGATTGGACATCTTGTGTCAGGTACAGGTGTACAAATTATATTCAGGTCATCATGAGATAGAGATTGGGATCCCACAAGGTAGTGTTTATTACTTCATATTATAATTAATGAAACTTTTTCTGAAATAGGTTTTGGAGTGTGTGTTAATCACTAGGTGCAGATGATGGTTTATGGATTAGAGGTAGAAATTTTGATTTTTGAAATTTGTCCATGTATAAAGGATGTATTCACAATTAATAAGGTCAAACAGTTGGCAAATAGATAGGATTTAAGTTTCCAGCAGCTACAAGACAAGTTATGTGTTTTACAAACAGGATGAACAGACCTGCACTTGATTGGAAATGATCTGGTCAAACTCCTTAAAAGGTGTCAGTGGTAAGATTTCCAGGCATGTGGACGGATAATAAGCTGACATGGAAGCATCGGATCAGAAAATAATTGATAAATATTGTGGAGGTTGAATTTTATGTTAACATATTAGATTAATTTAAGGGAGAAGAAATGATTAATCTGTTCAAGGTGTGTTGGAGGACTGTTGGGAACTTCACAAGAAGAGTGTTTTTAGTTTTGTGTGCCTGGGTTTTTATCACACTTGAAATATGGGTTGATTCACTATATATTAAGGAAGTTACTGAGATAGTTTAACCTACCATCCATTTATCAGGATCTACAGCAGAACTGGTCGCCATCATTTCGTGCTTACAGTGGGTGCAGGGAATCTGTCCATGTAAAGTTGTCATTTGTTCAGATTCCCTTTCGGTTTTCAAAAGTCTCAAAACAGGTCATTGTCACAGCAAATCAGATTTACTCATCAAACATTATTTCATATACAGAGGATTGGATTCGGGGTTTGAGGGACTACAGAAGGACTTAGACAGCTTCGGAGACTGAGCAATGAAGTGGCAGATGGGACACACTGTCGGAAAATGTACGCTCATGCTCTTTGGTCTCAGAAATAAAAGGGTTGGTTATTTTCTAAATGGAGAAAAACGCAGAAACTGAGATGCAAAGGGAAGTGGGAGTCCGTGTGCAGAGTGAATTTGCAGGAGTGGGGAAAGCAAATGTGATTTCACTATTCATTAGAAGAGGATGAGAATATAAAGACACAGATGTAATGTTGAGTCTTTATAAAGCATTGGTGAGGCCTCACCTGGAGTACTGAAGCAGTGTTGGGCCCTTATCCTGGAAAGATGTGCTGAAACTGGAAAGGGTTCAATGGCTCATGAAAATTATTCCAGGATTAAACGGCTTGTAATGTGAAGATAGTCTGATGGCTCTGGGCCAGTTTTCACTGGAACTCAGAAGACTGACGGGTAACCTAATTGAATGTTGAAAGACCCTGACAGAGTGGATGTGGAGAGGATGTTTTCTTTGGTGGGCGGGTCTAAGACCAGAGAACGTAGCCTCAGAATAGAGGGTTGTCCTTTTGGGACCGAAATGACGAGGAATTTCTGTGGCAGAGTGGACTGAATCTGTGGAAATTGTTGCCCCAGGCAGCTACGGAGGCCAAGTCATGTATATTTAAGACAGAGGTTGATAAGACCCTTGATCGGTCAGGGCAGGAAGGGATATGGGGCGGTGTGGAGGGGGTGAGGCAGGAGACTGCGAAAGAGAGGTAAAATGGATCAGCCGTGATGAAGTGACGGAGCAGGCGTGATCGGCAAAATGGTCCAATGGGGTCTAATACAGGAATGACGAACTCCTCTGAAGTTATCCGGGGTCCTGGTGAGAGAGTACACAGGTCTGCTCTCCTCTCAGAGTCAGTCTGTGGGATAAAAGGAATGAAGAGGTTTCCCAGATTGATTCCGGGGTTGTGCTGGTGTCCTCAGAGAGATTACACTGACTGGGCCTGTCTCAAAATGAGAGAAATAAGAGGTGGTCTGCCTGAGACAGACACAGTCTCACAGGGTACTGACAGGGTCGGGGCAGGAATGATGTTTCCCCTGGCTGGGGTGTGGAACCAGGGGTCACAGACTCAAAATCCGAGACCAGCTCATCAGGATGAGGGGAATTTTTCTCAACCACAGTGTGGGAAAACTTCGGAATTTTCTCCACTAGGGTTACGAATTGAAAGAAAAATTTAGGGGCCCAGCGATTATGGGAACGTTGCAGGAAAGTGCAGCTGATGTCAATGATCGGGCGTATTCGCAGGAAAGGACAGAACAGGTAGAAAGGGCCGAATGGCCACACCTACTCCTGTTTCTTATTTTCTAAAGCACGGGTTTACCTTTGCGCTTTGTTCTCCTTTGTCCTTCAGCCATTCGGATTGCACAGGGGAGCGGTGAGAGCTCCGGAAATCCATCGGCAGCCGCTGCGGGGCAGCTCCCGTCTCCCAGCAGGAAGGGACGGGTCTGTGAGACAGCTCCAGACAACAGGCCGCGATCCTCGGCGGGGAAAGGCCGGGCGCCCTCCGTGTAGCTGCAACATCTCATAGTCTCTTCACATCTGCTATCGGAAGGATTCAAACCCCCGGCCGGTGTTGCAGCCTTTACTCGAGATGCATCTCGCGATCTGCCGCCTCTCCTCGGATCCACTCGCTTCCGGTTCCATGTTCGGCCTGCTCCGAGCTCAACGTCCCGCCCACCTACACTCCTCCGCCAATGAGAACCTATTTTCCCAGCGTCCCGCCCACCTACACTCCCCCGCCATTCAGAACATGTTTCTCCCAGAGCTCAGCGTCCCGCCCACCAATGAGAACATGTTGCTCCCAGCGCTGTTCACTGAATGGTTGCGTGTGTCTGATGACGCTGTCGGGAGCCGGAGATGTCAGTCTCCATTTGTTCCCAGAATCAGGGGAGGTTCCCTGAAACTCAAAGTGCAGAGTAAATGTTATTATCAGAGCACATCCTACAACCCCGAGATTCATTTACCTGCGGAATACTCAGAAAATCCATAGAATGGTGACTATAACAGCATCAGTGAAATATCAACCAGAAGACAACAAACTGTGCAAATGCAAATATAATTAAATTCCAATAAATAACGGGAGATGAAAGAACAAGATATAAATTCGCTAAAGTGCTATAATTGGTTGTGGGAGCATCTCAATGGATGGACAAGGCAGTGTAATTATCCTCTGTTGTTCACGATCCTGATCACTGGGGAAGGGATCTGTCCCTGGGGAAGGCAGCCGCTGTCCCTGAACCTGGTGGTGCGAGTCCTGAGGTTCTTGTACCGTCCATGTGATTGCAACAGAGAGACAAGAGCTTGGACATCGATGGGTTCACCACCGTCAGTCAGCTGGAGTGGGTGGGTCAGAGTAATTGGAGAGTCTCCCGGATTAGCCATGTAATATCACGGGCTCTTTGTGGCGCTGTGGAACATGGCCACTGATCTGGGCAGGAATCTTTCTGCATGGCCTGAACACTGCACGGCACTTCCAATGAAAGAAAATTCCATCAGCGCCGCATCGACTGTGATCTGCGTGGGAGTGTTTCAGATACTGTGCAACCGCGCACACGGGCAGCACAGCGACACCAGGGAGTAACACCAATGAGAGAATGAAATTGTGCTACGTCCTAGTCTGACGTTTACGGTCAGTCCAGAGGCCATACATCCTACAGTTCGCGACGCTCTTGGTAAAGAAATTCCTCTGATCTCCTCTCTAAAAGGACGTCGCTCTATTCTGAGCCTCTGTCCTCTGGGTCACCACAGGAAACATCCTCTCCACATCGATTCCATCGAGACATTTCAACACCTGATAGGTTTTCAATGAGCTCCCCCTCATTCTTCGGAATTCCAGTAAGTGGAGGCCCAGAGTTATCAAACGCCTCTGATGTGACAAGAGTTTCATTCCCGGAATCATTTTTGTGAGCAACACACACAAAATGGCGGAGGAACTCAGCAGGCCAGGCAGCATCTATGGAGAGAAAGAACAGTCGACCTTTCGGGTCGAAACCCTTCGGCAGGACTGGAGATTTAAAAAAATCTCAGAGTAGATCTAAAAGGTCGGAGGAGCGGGGAGTGAAACAGCGTGATTGGTGAAATCGGGAGGGGGGATGAGGTGTGAAGTTGATTGGTGAAGGCATTGGAAGAAAAATCGGGAGTGGAGCACCAGAGGGAGGCAAGGAGATAACATGAAAGAGGAAAAAGGGAATGGGAAATGGTGAATGAGGGACATCACCGGAACTTTGAGAAATCGTTGTTCATGCCACCAGGTCGCAGTCTGTCCAAAAGGAATATAAGGCGTTGGTTCTCCAGTGTAAGTGTGGCGTGATTATGACAGTGGAGGAGACCATGGATTGACATATCAGAATGGGAATGGAAAGTGGAAATCAGGTCATCTTTTACTCGCTTAGCTATTCATAGTAACAATTTTTGAGCGGGGTGCCCAAACTTTTGCATGCCGCTGTAGGTAGGGAGAGACTGAACCGTGGGGGATTGGGGATAAGACAGAGTCGGGGTATGCTATGTGTTCATTGGGGAGGAACAAGCTGAAACAATGGGTCTACCTGGACACGGGGGTTTAGGATTTTGCGGAGGAGGCAGAAACAGGAGCTTCGGGGTCCGGGAAATATTGTCAAGACAAGCCAAGTCACTTTTATTGTCATTTCAATCATAACTGCTGTGTACAGTACATAGTAAAAATGAGACGACGTTTTTCAGGACCATGGTGTTACTGTGTCATGTCACAAAAACTGGACTGAACTATTTAAAAAAACAACACAGAGAGAAAAAAGAAACAACTGCACTAGTCTACAGACCTACCCAGGACTGTATAAAGTGCACAGAAACAGTGCAGGCATTACAATAAATAATAAACAGGACAGTAGGGCAAGGTGTCAGTCCAGGCTCTAGCTATTGAGGAGTCTGATAGCTTGGGGGAAGAAACTGTTACACAGTCTGGTCGTGAGAGCCCGAATGCTTCGGAGCCTTTTCCCAGACGGCAGGAAGGAGAAGAGTTTGTATGAGGGGTACGTGGAGTCCTTCATAATGCTATTTGCTTTGCGGATGCAGCGTGTAGTATAAATGTCCGTAATGGCGGGAAGAGAGACACAGATGATATTCTCAGCTGACCTCACTATCCACTGCAGGGTATTGCGATCCGAGATGGTACAATTTCCGAACCAGGTAGTGATGCAGCTGCTCAGGATGCTCTCAATACAACCCCTGTAGAATGTGATGAGGATGGGGGGTGGGAGATGGACTTTCCTCAGCCTTCGCAGAAAGTAGAGACGCTGCTGGGCTTTCTTTGCTATGGAGCTGGTGTTGAGAGACCAGGTGAGATTCTCCGTCAGGTGCACACAAAGAAATTTGGTGCTCTTAACGATCTCTACCGAGGAGCCGTCGATGTTCAGCGGGGAGTGGTCGCTCCGTGCCCTCCTGAAGTCAACAACCATCTCTTTTGTTTTGTTCACATTCAGAGACAGGTTGTTGGCTCTGCACCAGTCCGTTAGCCGCTGCACCTCCTCTCTGTAAGCTGACTCGTCGTTCTTGCTGATGAGACCCACCACGGTCGTTTCATCGGCGAACTTGATGATGTGGTTCGAGCTGTGTGTTGCAGCACAGTCGTGGGTCAGCGGAGTGAGCAGCAGTGGACTGAGCACGCAGCCCTGGGGAGCCCCCGTGCTCAGTGTGATGGTGTTGGAGATGCTGCTCCTGATCCGGACTGACTGAGGTCTCCCAGTCAGGAAGTCCAGGATCCAGTTGTAGAGGGAGGTGTTCAGGCCCAGTAGGCTCAGCTACTGTATGGGGTTGGTGGTGGTGCTGGGAGATCCCCAGAGTCAAAATGGTTGGTGATGATGTGGGAGACGATGTCCTGGTGTTCCTTACTGGCGTCCTGTTCGAGGGGTCAGTAAGAGGAGTTGTCCGAGAGTTGGCGATAGGCCTCAGCAAGGTAGGGGTCAGTCCGACAGACTACTACAGCACCTCCCCTATCTGCGGGTTTGATGGTGAGGTTAGGATTAGTGCAGCGGAAGTGGAGAGTTCAATGTTCAGGAAGAGTGAGGCTGGAATTGGAGAGAGGACTGTTGAAGTCCAGACGGTGAATGTCCCGTCAACAGACTTAGTGGGGTGCTGTTCAAATTCCTGTGGCTCCTTTGAGCCCCTTCCGAGGTCAGCACATCTTTTCTTGGATATGGGGCCGGAAACTGCTCACAATGCTCCAAGTGAGGTCTCTTTGTAAAGCCTCACCAATGCATCCTTGCTTTTCCTCTCGAAGTGAATGCCAACATCACAGAGAACTTCCTCAACATCGACTCAACCTGCAAATTATCCTTCAGGGAAGCCTACACGAGGATTCAGAATGCCCTTTAATTTTTAATGTTTTTAAATATTTTTTCCAGTTACAAAACTGTCTGCCCTTTTATTTCTTCTACCAAAGTACACGACCATGCCGTCCCCGAAATTCAGTCCTTCATCCATTGATGTCTTCTGTAAATCTTTCTACAGGAAAGAAACAGCAATTTGTGTCCGGGAATTCTCAAACACAACACACCTCTGTCCGGATATTTAAGGAGTGACCAGATATTTCCATTGAAACACCGATATATCAGTTGTTGATCCTTGGGGATGAAGTAGTGTCTCATCTCAGCCGGAAACGTGACTGAAATATTTTCGATGTCACTCAGTGAAATCCACTGGAACCGGGCGCTGAGAACACAAGTAACAGAAGTAAGGCTGTTTACAAGAAGGGGATGAGCGGTCTCCATTTTCTAAGGAAGCCGAGATCCTTGAATGTGTCAGGCAGGATGCTGGAGATGTTTTATCAGTCTGTTGTAGCGACTGCAGTTTTCTTTGCCGCTTTACGTTGGGGGAGCAGCATCGATGCAAAATAAACTCATCAGAAAGTTTGGAACCGTCCTTGGCCACAACCGGGGCTCTTTGGAGTGAGTGGTGGAGAGGAGTGGTGTCACTAAACAAATGGACACCCATTACGGGCAATCGGGCACATCTTCACCATGAGCGACTGCACAGGCAGCGGAGCACCCTTTCGAACAGACTCACTCAGCACCGCTGTCACAAGGACCGTTACAGAAGCTCTTTCCTATCAGATGTAATAACCACATACAACAGTCCATCTGCTAACCGGCCACCCACAGCTCCAATCTCTTCATTAAATTTGCCGACAGCACCACATTGATTGGCCCAATCTCAAACAATAATGAGGTGGCCTGCAAGGAAGAAGTCATCTCTCTGACACAATGGTGTCGAGAAAACAACCTCTCCTTCAATGTCGGAAAATCAAGGGAGCTGGTTGTGGATTACAGGAGGAATGGAGACGGGCTAACCCCTATTGACAACAATGGATCTGGGGTTGAGAGGGTAAACAGCTTGATGTTCCTCAGGATCCTCATCACTGAGGATCTCACGTGGTCTGTACACACAAGCTATGCGGTGGAAAAGGCACAACAGCGCCTCTTTCACCTCAGACGGTTGAGGAAGTTTGGTATGGGCCCCCAAATCCTAAGGACTTTCTACAGGGGCACAACTGAGAGCATCCCGACTGGCTGCATCACTGCCTGATATGGGAACTTTACCTACTTTAATCGAAGGATTCTGCAGAGAGTGGTGCGGACAGCCCAGCGCATCTGTAGTTGTGAACTTCCCATTATTCAGGAAATTTTTAGAGACAGGTGTGTAAAAAGGGTCCGCAGGATCATGGGGCACCTGAGTCACGGTAATCATGATCTATTCCAGCAGCTACCATCGGGGCAACGCCACCGCAACAGAAAATCCAGGACCAACAGGCTCCGGGACAGCTTCTTCCACTAGGAATCAGACTGCTTAACTCACGCTGATTTGAGTGCATTTCTATGTTACCTTGACTGTTCTGTTTATTATAAATTACTATGAAATACTACGATTGCACATTGCACATTTAGACGGAGGCGTAACGTAAACAGTTTTACTCCACATGTATGGGAAGGATGTAAAAAATAAAGTCAATTCAATACATCTTTCTGCGACAGATCATAGTTCAATAGTCTCTGCAATATTGTTTCATACATTATTATTGCACATTGGTACAGTAGTATTGTGTATGTTATTATTCTCTATTTTTAGTAAAGTCTTCACACTGCTAAGTGCGATTTTAAATATTGCTGCTGTAACGAAAGAATTTCCCACTCGGGATCAATAAAATATTTATTATTATTATTATTATTATTATTATTATTATTATTATTATTATTATTATTATTATTATTCTCCAGCCCTATATCTCTGTCACCGACTTCAGCGCTCTTCACCCCCTCCCCCTTTCCCGTTTTCACCTATCACCTCATGTCGCCCCACAATCTGACTCCCTCCCTTCCTTTCCAGTCCTGAAGAAGGGTGTCGGTCTGAAACGCCGACTGTTCACTCCGCTCCGTAGTCGCCGCCTGCCCCCCTGAGTTCCTCCAGCATCTTGTCTGTGTTGCTTTGGGTTCCATATCTGCAGATTCTCGCCTGATAAATTATTGCGCATGCGTAGTCGTCGCCACCAATCCCGAGTATCGCGCATGCGCTGAGTAGCCCGGAGGCCGAAAACGACCGGACAAAGGTAAGAGCGGGTTCTAATTCACCGGCGTCTGAAACGCGACCGAAGGATAATTACTGTGATTTCCAGCAACACTGGTGCTGCACCCGACGGCGGTCCTGGTCCTCTCCCGCTGTCGCAGCCCCACGATCCGTACCCGGCCCCAGAGCATGCTTACCGGCGCATGCGCATTCTTGGGCCTTTCAATGCGGCCAGGGAGGTTTCTCTCTCCCTCTCCCTCCCCCTCTCTCTCCCCTCTCCATCTCCCCCTCTCCCTCTCCCTCTCTCTCCCCCTCCCCACCTCTCTCCCCCTCCCCCCTCTCTCTCCCCCTCCCCCCTCTCTCTCCCCCTCCCTCTCTTGTTTTACAGCGGTTGGCACCCAGCTTAATGGTGGATTACCGTCACCTTCTGCTCCGGAGATGCGATGGACTCACATTCTAAATCCCTTCATCCAATCGGACACATACACATAACCTACACTTTATCCTCCCCATCCTAGTACCCTATTTCTGTGTATCCATCATATCCTATAAAAACCCCTGTACCCCTTAAGAAAGCTAAAAATACCCTGACCTGTGTTCTCTCACCCATGCCCAGCAACCCTTTTAATGTGAATTCCTGCACTCCCAGTTCCCTTAGATTAATTCTCATCATCTCTCTCTGTATCCCATACTTCCTGCAACTCAGAACTACATGCTCTACTGACTCCTCTTCCTGACATTCCTCACACAGTCCTGCCTGGTGTTTCCCTATCAATTTCAGTGTTTGGTTTAGTGCACAGTGCCCCAGCCTTAACCTAGTCCACACAATTTCCTCTCTTCTGTATCTACTTCCTACCCTTGTAACTGCAACACTTTTTTGTATTTGATATAAATGCCTCCCTTTCCCCTCCCTGTCCCATCTTTCTTGCCACATTTGGTTATTTTTTTCCCCAGATTACACACTTAACCTCTGCTTTACTAATACTAATGTGCATTTCTATATTGTCTTTCTTTATTGCCCTCTTTGCCAACTCATCCACCCTTTCATTGCCCTTCACCCCTACATGAGCTGGAACCCATAGAAATTTAACCTGACCTCCCTGATTTGCAACTCTTGTGACTGACTGAAGGACTTCATGAAGTACATCTTGCCGGCTGTTTGAGTGAGAAGACCTTAAACTTGCTAGTACTGAAGATGAATCTGAGCATATCAACGCTTTGACTAGTTTAGTTTTCTCCACCCAACGCAACACAACCAACACTGCCATCATCTCCACTGTACACACCGCTAACTTATCAGATGTTCTTCTGCTGATTGCAATTGCTTTTGCTGGTATTGCCACCCCAAACCTTGTCACTCCTGTCTCAGGTTCCTTAGCACCATCTGTATAGACCTGAGTATAATCACTATACATTTCCATCACATAACAGTTAAATGCACTTACCAAATCAGTTTTATACTTTCCTTTCCTTTTTACCTCTAACAAATGCCAGTCTACGTCAGGCCATACCAGCTTACATGGAGCTACAACCAGATAAACTACTGAAGGACTTATCCTTAGATCAAACACTCCACATGATCTAGCAATATCATTCCCTACCCAACTAAAGTTTTCCCTCTGAAACCTCCCATTTTCCCAGGACTCCTGCAACACTCCTTTAGCAGGGTGGGAATCATCGTGTCCCTGCAAATTAACCCAGTAGTTTGTCATCAATTGCATCCTTCTTAATTCCAAAGGCATTGTTCCCATTTCTACCTGCAGGGCTGAGACTGGTGATGTTTTAAAAGCCCCACTGCACACTCTCAAAACCTGAGCCTGAATCACATCCAGTTTCCTTATAAGAGACCTAGCTGCTGATCCATATGCTACACTTCCATAATCCAACACAGATCTTACTAAAGTCACATCCATTCTCTTTAATGCTGAACAACTTGCTCCCATTCCCTACCAGTCAAATATCTCATCACGTTTATTACTTTTTTACATTTCTCCTCAACTTTCCTGATATGGTCTGCCCATGTTAATCGTGAATCAAATATAACTCCCAGAAATTTAAATGATCCAACCCTTTCTAAATCAATCCCATGCATCCTTAACTTCTTCCCTACTTCAATTCTTTTCCTAGTGGAAAATACAGTCTGAGTTTTTTCCACTGAAAATCTACATCCCCAATCATAACCCCACTCTACCACTTCATCAAATGCTCCTTGTAGTTTCCTGATTATATGCTCCGTGTTCCCGCCTCTTTTCCACAAGGCCCCATGCAAACAGTGACCTACCTATATCCACTGGTACCTTTGTGAAGACATCATTGATCATAATGATGAAAAGTAAGGGGCTGATCACACTACCCTGAGGTGTGCCATTTCCCACTATGTACTGTTTTGATAATTCTGATCCAATCCGAACTTGAATTTGTCTACCAAACAAAAAATCTTTAATCCAATTAAAAACTCTCCCCCCAACCCCCATCTTGTGCAGTTTAAATAATAATCCTTCCTTCCACATCATATCATAGGCTTTTTCAATTTTCATAGGCTACTGCTTCTATATTTGCCTGGGCCTTTCTTATTTCAGTCTCTAACCTTATCACTGAGTCCATGGAATTCCTTCCCTTCCTAAAACCACTCTGATAACTTGCCAGCATTCCTCTCTTCTCAAGATCATATGATAACCTTTCAGTTATCATCCTTTCCATTACCTTACATATATTTGATGTTAGTGCTATTGGCCTGTAGCTAGTGGGTTTTGACGGATCCTTGCCAGGTTTCCTTATTGGAATTACTACTGCTTCTTTCCATGCACTTGGCAATCTTCCCTCCTCCCACACTGTTGTAAAAATGCAGTAACTTCAAGAGCGCTCCTTCTCCTAGATTTTTTAGCATAAAGTAGCATATTAGATCTTTCCCTGGTCTCGATCTCTTTATTGCTCTCACCATTTCTGCCAAAGTAAATGGATCATCAATTATATCATATGTTTCTTCCCTCCTGTTTAACACACCTGGGTATTGACTCATTGTTCTTTCCCTTCTCCTTCTCCCTTCTTCAGACAAATTTTCTGAACTATGTATCTTTACAAATGACTTGGCCATGATCTCAGCCTTATCCCTGCTGGAGACTGCTGTTTCCTCCTCAGACATCATTACTGGATACTCCCAATCCCTTCTATCTCCCCCCATCCTCTTAATCATTCCCCATACCTCTCCCACGGGCGTTGTTCTTCCTATTTTGTTGCAAAAACTCCTCCAACTTGCCCTTTTAGCTTGACGTATAGTTCTTCTCACCACTGCCTGTGCCTTCTTATATTGAATCAAATGCTGCATATTATGGGTTCTTTTAACTAGCCTGATTGCTCTATTTCTGGTTTTTACAGCCTGACAACATTCCTCTGACCACCATGGCACTATTTTTCTATTCATCCTATTTTTACTCCTGGGTATAGATCCTTCTGCTGCCATAACAATTGCTGAAGTCACCTGACTGTTTAATTAATCTATATCTCCAGAAATGTCAATCTTTGACAATGCTTCTTCACTTAACTTCTGGAACTTACCCCAATCTGCTTTTCCAAACACCCACTTTGGGACTCCCCCACCTGGTCTTATTTCAACTCTTTCACCCACTGAACATAAAACTGGGTAGTGATCACTGCCTACTGTTGAAGCAGTCCAAACTACCCAGTTACTGATGCCAGCCAAGACATTAGACACTAACGTAATATCTAATACCGACTCAGTTCCTGTTGTTATGTTTATCCTTGTTCCTCTACCATCACTCATACATACCAAATCCCTTTCTTCCATCAAATCTTCAATTACCGTTCCATTTGAATCTGTAATCGGATCCCCTCATATTGTGCTGTGAGCATTGAAATCTGAACACCACACTACTTTGTGTCTATTTTGTCCTTGTATCCTTAGTAAGCTGTACAAATCCAACCTTTTACATGGATTGTAGTAGTTAATTATAACCACTCCCTCCCCTCTCTCCCATATTTCCACCACTATGTACTCCTGATCGACTCCTTTTTCCAGTTCTCTCTACGGTGTACTTTGCGTGATTAACATAGCACAACCTCCTCCTCCCCCTAGATTTCTATCTTTCCTTATCATTGTAAACCCATGTACCACAAAGTCTAAAACTGGTTTCAACCAATTTTCCTGAATACACACTACATCCGGTTTTACAACCATTTCTTTAATAAATTCCTTAAATTCCTAGCCATTGGCCAGTAAACTCCTTACATTCCATTGCAAAAGAATCACCATAATGAGTACTAACTAACCTATGACACTTCCTGGCTTGTCTGATTAGTGAGGTTCTCCCTCACTTCTTCCCATGTCAGTCCTGCTAACCCTAAATGGTTTACTGCTGCTTTGACCACCAGCTGAATTTTGTCACTTTTTGACTTTACCTCTGCCGTACTAATAATGACTCCTGCAATGAATGTTACTACAGCTTTATTTTCCACATAAATCCTGTCATTTACTCTTCGCTGCATCTCTTGCATCCGTATTGCTCTCTGATCATTAGAAGCATTATTCTGTTCTCTTGACATTCTTACAGCTTCTGCATAACGGATCCTTCTTTTCACTCTTATTTCTTGAATTTTATTCTCCCGTCTCATAACCTCACACCCACTATACGCCACATTATGAACTCCTCCACAATTACAGCATTTTGGATTTTGGTTGCACTCCTGTTCCGCACTTTCCATATTCATGATCATCCCCACATCTAGCACATCTCCTCTGCCTTTTACAGTTTTTAGCTATGTGTCCAAACCTTTGACAATTATAGCACCTCAATGGCTTTGGCACATATACCCTTACTGGGTATGTCATGAAACCCAGGAACACTTTCCTTGGCATTCTTTCTTCTTCAAATTCAATCAATACTATTTCACTTTCCTTTTTCATTCCCTCCTTTATTGTTTTCAGTCTCAGAACATTAATTACTTTCCCCCCTTTGATATTCCTCTTCAGCTCCTCCATATTTATACTCATTGGTACACCCGTGATCACTCCTTTACAACCACCATTTCGTGCTCCCACCTTCCCTGTATATTTCCACCTTGCATTTTTCTATCTCTTTTAGCTTGAGTGCTTTCTCAAGTTGTTCCTCATTCGCACATCTTACTAATAGATTGCCATCATTAAGGACTTTTGCAAATACTATTTCCCCTATCTTATTTGCCAGAGTTTTTGTTAGCAAAAATGGGTTAATTATCTTCATGTGTCCTTGCACCTTCTCATTAAACCTAATTATGACAACACCTCCTCTCTGAACTTCTTCATCTTCCTCACTTTCAGAACTCTCTCCATTGTCATTTCTTATTCTTTTATTCCCTTTGTCTCGGTTTTCATCCATCCCCTCACTATCTCCTTATTCCCTTTATTTCTCCCTTCACAATAATCCATTTCTCCACAGCTACCTGCCTCTGATCCCAAATCCATATCCCGCTGCTTCTCCACTCTCTTTCCCTCAGCCCCTCCTCTCACCTTGTCTGCCATTACCAGACCCAGGCAATCCCCTCCCAGCAATTCCCTCTCCTTCCCGACTCTCTTTCCCTCAACAAGTTCCAAACCACATTCACACATGCACCACCACCTTCCAAACTCTCAGCCCAGCCCACGACCAACCCAACAACACCGGGAGGTTTCTCTTCGTGAGGGTTTCTGGGTAAAGAGGCAGCCATGGGCGGTATTGCCGGTGTTGTTCCGTACAGTCGAAGGAAGTGCGAGCGGATGTATCTCCTAAACATTGCCGAGCTCCACTATGTAAATCCAAGGATTATGAATCCGAAGGAAAAAATAATTCCCAGTTAAGCTCGGTTGAAAAGTTTACCTTCCAGTCAGTGAAAATGTCAATTAGTGCTGTATGGAAATAAAACCTTCCATCAGATTTAGTTCTCTCTGGGTTAATAACGATATGAAACAGCTTTGCCTCGATGACAAGTGACTTCTGGCTTTCAGATCACAAAGGTACCGCACTCCAATGAGAATAACCACTGCCCTCCACTATATATTCATTGGCATTGCCATCGATGGGTTCATCACTGTCAATCAGCAGATGGGGGGGGCGATCCAAGTAATTAGTAAATCTCCAGGATCGTACATGCAGTAACAAGTGATCTTTGTAGTATTGTGGAACATGACCAGAACTTGAAATAATACCAAAGGACAGAGACAGATTGAGCCAAGTCACAGGTTGATTGAAGTCAGAAACAGCCCATTCTCATAAAGACAGGGATATAGTCAGATAATTTGATGGTCAGTCAGAATGTCTGATCCGTGCCTTGTTAGAAGATGAGTGCATATGGAAACATAGAAATCTACAATATAATGCAGGCCCTTCAGCCCACAGTGTTGTGCCGTCCATGTAATCTATTCTAGAAACTGCCTCGTATTTCCCAACTGCATTGCACTCTGTGTATTCTAAGCTCCATGAAATTATTTGAGTCTCTCAAAAGACTGTATGGTATCTGCCTGTACTGTCATCGCTGGCTGTGTATTCCATACACCTGCTACTCTCTGTGTGAGAAACCTACCTCTGACATCCCCATGGACCCTACTTCCAAGCACCTTAACACAATGCCCCTTGTGTTTGCCAATTCAGCCCCAGGAAAAAGCCTCTGGCTGTCCACACGATCAATGCCTCTCATCATCTTATACACATCTATCAGGTCACCTCTCATCCTCCGTCACTCTAAAGTTCACTCAACCTATTCTCATAAGGCATGTTCTTCAATCCATGCAACATCCTTGTAAATCTCCTCTGCACTCTTTCTATAGTATCCACAACCTTCCTGTAATGAGGTAATAGAATACTCTAAGTGGGGTATAAATCAGGTCTTATATAGCTGCAACATTACCTCACCACTCTTGGACTCAGTTCCATGGTTGATGAAGGCCTTCTTAACAACAATGTCAATCAGTGCTGCAGCTTTAAGTGTAAAATTGACATGGACCCCAAGATCTAGCTGATCCTCCACACTGCCAAGAGTCCTAACATAATATTACATTCTGTCTTCAAATCTGATGTACTGAAATAAACCACAGCACACTTATCTGGGTTGAACTCCATCTGCCGGTTCTGCATTCTATCGATGTCCTGCTGTAACCTCTGGAGAACTGTCCAGACTGCTCACAACACCCTCAGCTTTTGTGTCATCAGCAAACTTACTGACCCACCCTTCTGCTTCCTCATTAAGATCATTTATAAAGATCACAAAGAGAAGGAGTCTCAGAACACATCCCTGTGGAACACCACTGGTCACCGTCCTCCATGCAGAATACGAACCATCTACAGCCACCTTTTGGCTTCTATGGGCAAGCCAATTCTGGATCCACAAAGCAAGGTCTACTTGGATCCTTGCCTCATTACTTTCTGAATGAGCCTTGCATGAGGAATCTTATCAAAAGTCTCACTGAAAGCCATTCATACTACATCCAATGTTCTACCTTCATCAGTGTGTTTTGTTACATCCTCAAAGAAATCAATCAGGTTCATAAGGCATGATCTGCCCTAGACAGAGCCACGCTGACTATCCCGCATCAGATTATGCTTCTCCAAATGCTCAGAAATGCTGCCTCTCAGGAGCTTCTCCAACAGCGTGACCTCCTCTGAAGTAAGAACCACTGGTCTGTAATTTCCTGGCTTATCTGGCTTACCTGAAAAGAGAACAATGTCTTCTCATCCTCTGGTACGTTTCCCCTCTCTACTGATGGTGCAAAGATCATCACCAGACATCCAGCATTTTCCTCCCTCACTTCCCACGGTAGCCTGGGGTATATCTCAAGATGAGTACCCCCAACATGAGTTGAAATTGGTAAAATTGTGATGCCAGAGCTCTCATTCAAAGGAGAACATATCGAAGCATGTAAAATTATGAAAGGAATAGATAAGATAGAGGTAGGAAAGTTGTTTCCACTGGTGGATGAGGCTAGAACTAGAGGATGTCGCCTCAAGATTTGGGCGAAATTGGGATGGAGATGAGGAGGAACTGTTTTTCCCAGAGGGTGGTGAATCTGTGGATTTCTCTGCTCAATGAAGGAGTGGAGACTACCTCAGTGAATATATTTAAGACCAGGTTGGATAGATTTTGGCATAGCAGGGGAATTAAGGGTTATGGGGGAAAGGCAGGTAGGTGGAGATGTCCATCGCCAGATCAGCCATGTTCTTATTAAATGGCAGAGCAGGCTCGATGGGCCAGATGGGTGACTCCTGCTCCTATTTCTTATGTTCTCACCACAGACTATAATCTCTCCTGAAATACTGACCTTCACCCATTGATGTATTTTGCAAATATTTTTACAGGTTTGAAATGACAGAACACTTGTGCACGGGAATCTCAAACACAACAACACATCAGTTTTGCTGACTCCGGATATTTAAGGAGTGACCAAATATTTTCTTTGCATCACCAACACATCTGTTGTTAATCCATGGAGATGAAGCATTATCTCATACCATCTGGTAATGTGTTTTGTCTCTGAAATCAAGTTTTCTGTTGTAACTCAGTGAAATCCACTGGAACCGGGGTGCTGTGAACACACCAGCATTTGTTCACTGGAGATCAGTTCTTCAACTGCATTCAAAACTTCAAAACTACAAGGGATTCAAAACTTCTGACTTTCTGAATTGCCAGAGAATTGATCGTAGTCAGGTATCATTCTCCTTCTCTCAGTGTGGTAAGGGATTCACTCACAGCCTCCCCGCAAACACGCTAGTGAGTTCACCGTGGGAAGAGGCCATTCACCTGCTCTGTGTGAGGGAGGGGAACTACTCAGTCATCCAGCCTGAAGATACATCAGCAAGTTCACACCAGAGTGAGATGCTCCACCTATTCTGCAAGTGGGAAGCAATTTGTTCCATTGTCGATGCTGAAGATATATCCTAAAGTTCACCAGTGAGAGGACATTGACCTGCTCGGATGGTGGGAAGACATTCACACGCTCAAACAGACCACAGTGACACCAATGAGTTCACACCGGGGAGAAGCCATTCACCTGCTCTGAATAGGGGAACGGGTTCACTCAATCATCTCAACTGAATGAACAGCAGCGAGTTCACACTGAGAAGAGGCCATTCACCTGCTCAGACTGTGGGAAGAGATTCACTCACTCGTCCACACTACATAGACACCAGCGGGTTCACACTGGGGAGAGGCCATTCACCTGCTCAGACTGTGGGAAGGCATTCACTCAGTCAAATCACCTGCTGCAACATAAGTTAGTTCACACTAGGGAGATGCCATTCACAAACTCAGACTGTGAGAAGGGATTCACCCAGTCATCTCAACTGAAGTCACATCAGCGAGTCCACACTGGGGAGAAGCCGTTCACTTGCTCTGAATGTGGGAAAGGATTCGCTCGGTCATCTGTACTGAAGGTACATCAGCGAGTTCACACTGGGGGGAGGCCGTTCACCTGCTCAGACTGTGGGAAGGGATTCGCTCACTCGTCCAACCTGCACAGACACCAGCGAATTCACACTGGGGAGAAGCCGTTCACTTGCTCTGAATGTGGGAAGGTATTCGCTCAGTCATCTGAACTGAAGTCCCATCAGCGAGTTCATACTGGGGAGAAGCTGTTCACCTGCTCTGAATGTGGGAAAGGATTTGTTCGGTCATTTGAACTGAAGTTACATCAGCGAGTTTACACTAGTGAGAGGCCATACACCTGCTCTGAGTGTGGGAAGGGATTCACTCACTTGTCCAACCTACACAGACACCAGCGAGTCCACACTGGGGAGAAGCCATTCACTTGCTCTGAATGTGGGAAAGGATTTGCTCGGTCATCTCAACTGAAGTCACATCAGCGAGTTCATACTGGGGAGAAGCCATTCACCTGCTCTGAATGTGGGAAAGGATTTGTTCGGTCATCTGAACTGAAGGTACATCAGCGAGTTCACACTGGGGAGAGGCCGTTCACCTGCTCTGAGTGTGGGAAGGGATTTGTTCGGTCATCTGAACTGAAGTCCCATCAGCGAGTTCATACTGGGGAGAAGCCGTTCACCTGCTCTGAATGTGGGAAAGGATTTGTTCGGTCATCTGAACTGAAGGTACATCAGCGAGTTCACACTGGGGAGAGGCCGTTCACCTGCTCTGACTGTGGGAAGGGATTCACTCACTCGTCCAACCTACACAGCCACCAGCGAGTTCACACTGGGGAGAAGCCGTTCACATGCTCTGAATGTGGGAAAGGATTCGCTCAGTCAGCTCAACTGAAGGAGCATCAGCGAATCCACACTGGAGAGAAGCCGTTCACATGCTCTGAATGTGGGAAAGGATTCACCCAGTCAGCTCAACTGAAGTTACATCAGAGAGTCCACACCGGGGAGAAGCCGTTCACTTGCTCAGAATGTGGGAAAGGATTCATTCGTTCATCTCAACTCCTGAGACACCAGCAAATTCACACTGGGGAGAAACCATTCACTTGCTCAGAATGTGGGAAAGGATTCATTCGTTCATCTCAACTCCTGAGACACCAGCAAATTCACACTGGGGAGAAACCATTCATCTGCTCAGAATGTGGGAAGGGATTCACTCACTCGTCCAACCTACACAGCCACCAGCGAGTTCACACTGGGGAGAAGCCGTTCACATGCTCTGAATGTGGGAAACGATTCGCCCAGTCAGCTCAACTGAAGGTACATCAGCGAATCCACACTGGAGAGAAGCCGTTCACATGCTCTGAATGTGGGAAAGAATTCACCCAGTCAGCTCAACTGAAGTTACATCAGAGAGTCCACACCGGGGAGAAGCCGTTCACTTGCTCAGAATGTGGGAAAGGATTCATTCGTTCATCTCAACTCCTGAGACACCAGCAAATTCACACTGGGGAGAAACCATTCATCTGCTCAGAAAGAACATCAGTTTGTTCACACTGTGGAGAGGCCGTTCACCTGCTCAGACTGTGGGAAAGGATTCACTCGGCGTTTTAGTCTATTAACGCACCAGTTAGATCACAGTGAGGAGAAACCATTCACATGCTCTGAATGTGGGAAAGGATTCACCCAGTCATCTCAACTGAAGTTACATCAGTGAGTTCACACTGGGGAGAAGCCGTTTGTCTGCTCTGAATGTGGGAAGAGATTCACTCAGTCATCTCAACTGAAGTTACATCAGCGAGTCCACACTGGGGAGAGGCCATTCATCTGCTCTGAATGTGGGAAAGGATTCAGTCGTTCTTCTCAGCTCTTGAGACACCAGCGAATTCACACTGGGGAGAAGCCATTCATCTGCCCAGAATGTGGGAAGGGATTCACCGATTCAGCTCAGCTGAAAGAACATCAGCTTGTTCACACTGGGGAGAGGCCGTTCACCTGCTCTGAATGTGGGAAAGGATTCAGTCGTTCATCTCAGCTCTCGAGACATCAGCAAACTCACACTGAGGAGAAACCATTCTGAGGAAATGCGGATATATAAAAAATCATTTTGAACCCAAGTAACCTCTAGCTAAAAGAATAAGTGGGACTAAATAGGAATTTTTGAACAAAAGTAAACTCTGTCTTCAGCAGTTAAGAAAGTAAACGGCTTATACTGGTTTCCTTTTAATTGTCAGAGGGACATTGAGAATTTGATAATGTATATTGTACCCGTGTTTGAGTAAGCACTCATCGATAAGGACAGCAATGAACATCTGTCTGGAATGAAGTCAGGACCTTGCAAAGGGAATAGCTGATAAGGACTGGACTGTATATTCATCTGTATTCAAGCCTTGAGTTAGTGCACTCTGTTATCTAAGACAAGTTTTGCACTAACAGACTTGGTGGGCGTACCAGTTCTAATAGCAGCTTGCAACAGTGACTTATGGGACTTACTATGTATAAATATACTGCTGTAACCTGACTGAGAGAGTCCACTTGTCAGATGGTTGGCAGCACTGACATGCCTTCCCTTTGATAACTGGGTCTCAAACTCTTGCAAGAGAATCCAATAAACTGTGGTGCCGAGAGGAAACTGGTCTCCCGAGTTTTATTCAGATTCGACTTTAACATTGGGCGTCACGAACAGGATCCCAATACAGAGAGTGCGAAGCAGACAGACTGAGTAAGCGGCCGGACCACTCCGGGGATTGCGGAGACCGAACGGGCGCCCAACGGGTATTTCACCTTTTGTCGCTCTCCGGTAGTTCCTTTGGAGGCACGGTTCCTCGCCGAGGGCTGCTTGCATATCTTGATAGGATCGGGAAAGTATCTGTCGGAAGACTTGTAGAAAGTAGGCAAATTTTATTAATTGAGCAGGAGGCGGTACCGGGTTAATTTCACTAACTGGGCAGGAGACAGACTTGCTGGGTAAATTTATCAATTCAGCAGGCGGTGCCTGCTGGGTAAATTTATCTGATTATTAATTGAGCAGGAGGCTTTGTGCCGGGTAAATTACTTAGAGGGCATGGAGTCGAGTGATACGAGTGGGCCGAGAGCAGCCCTACACAAAGCGTGTGAGAGTTTTCCAGACAAGGAAAAAGATTTGTGAATGTTGACCATAGCGCTGAATAAAAAGATTGGGGGGAAAAATGTGGCCACTGAGCGGGAGCCTGCGATATTACCTCTTGAGAACAAGCAGTAAATTTGATATCGAAGAAGAAGTGGAAATTGTTGAAAGGGCAATGGAAGGATAAGGCAGATGGAAAGTGGAACAGTACATTATTAGCAAGTTGGAGGGATAATGCGTGTGACAAAGGGAGAGAGGTACGTACTGCAGAAGGTTGCGAGACGCTAAAGGCGGAGTGTGAATAGGTGAATGGGCGTCGAAAGCGAGAGCAGGAAAAACAACGTCAGCAAACCAAGGCCGGCCTGGATAGGAGAGAAGGGCAGGAACGTCAGTCTAAAGTTCGAACTGACAGGGAAACAAGGGATCCCGAACCCATGTCTGGGATACAGATCCTGTTTGAGGGCGGTGACCGTGATGAGGAGTGGGCACCCACCGTACTCCCCCCACCTTACCAGGGGCCGAGTGCACCCAGTGCTCCCGAACCCCAATCCTCCCAGTACTCAGATACGGTGGCCGCTCGGGTAAAACAGCGGCAGCGGGGAAGGGGAGGCTGTCTATACCCTCAGATCCAGAAAGGGAATACAGAGGATTATTCCAAGACAGGGAGGGGAGAATCCACTGAAACCCCAGAGTTGATGGCTCCACAGAGACAATTGCCCACCCGAATGCTGCCTAATCCATGAGCAGCGGAGGAGGGACAGCTCTCAGTGATTCCTGTGTATGCACCGTGGAAGCCTCAAGAGATGACTGGAGAGGTTAAAGGAAAAGAGGGCAGTGCATTACTGGCCGAAGTTCCAGGTTTCCTTTGGCGACAGACAGGATTGGTGCTTCCCCATACCACCGTTAGGGTTTGCCCGGCGTTCAAGCTAAAGAGCGTGGGTTTCTTGCCTACACCCTGACGAAACAGGCCTCTAGCACCAAGGGAGACTGGCTGGACTTGGCCAACTCCGATGCTGGAAGGAGTCAGAGGTGAAGACGGGACATCTTGCAAGACACTCTTTTAGTATTGACCGAACCCAAGACATTGTACCACATCTCCGGACAATTTCAGTCCATGAGGTCGGCCGCACCAAATTCACCCCCCTGTTTGGATCACCGTGAAAGAAGGACAGACTCTCCCACCCCTTCTGATTACCCCCTCAAGCCCGAGGCAACGTTTTATGAGGATGGAAGGTCTTTGGTAATCCAACACGGGGACAATGTTCTGGCTATGTGATAATGACGGACAGTGACGTCAGCCTCTTTCGAAACAGCTGTGTCCGTCCTGAAGGCTGAGCTGCTCACTCTGACTCGTGCCTGTATCCTAGCAACAGATTTAAATGAGAACTTTTACAGAGACTCCCGTTATGCAAAGACTACGGAGCTTTGAGGGATTCCTGACTTGTTTTGGCTCCCCCATTTTAACCGACCTTTGCAAACAACTTACTCAGCACTCTACAGCTACCTCGAGTTTTGTCTATTATGGAATGTGCAGCCCATACTGGGGAATCTGATGAGATATCTAAGGGTAATGCCAGGGCTGATGCAGCAGCGAGACAGACAGCCTCGAATCCCACACGTTTAGACCCCTCGGGAACCCAGCAAGCTCCTATTAGACAAAATCTACGGACGGGGAGGCCAGACATGGGGGAGATACGTACGTTTCAGGAGGACGCCCCTGAAGGAGAGCGCGAACTATGGTCCCACATGGTTTGCCACCTTGAACCTCAGAACAATTTATGGGTGACCCCTGCAGGTCAGGTCTGTGTTCCCTCTGTGTTCTTACCTATTTTGATAGATTATGTACACGCCTGGGCAAGGAGGGAATGGTTGAATGGTTAATACATTATTACAATCTTGCTGGCACCCTGATTTCCAGAAAGCAGCTGCAAAGCGTGCACACGCCCAGCTAATCCACAGCCACTTCCAGGACAGCGGCGACACGAGGCGCATGTGGAAGGGCATCCAGGACATCACAAATTACAGGACAACATCACCTGCAGACCAGCTAGCAGGTGTTCTCACTGACATCTTCAACATCTCCCTGAGTAGCGCCACCGTTCCAACGTGCTTCAAGGCCGCCACCATCGTCCCCGTGCCGAAGAAGTCTTCAGTGTCCTGCCTGAATGACTACCGTCCCGTTGCACTCACATCCATCATCATGAAGTTTTTCGAGAGGCTCGTCATGAGGCATATCAAGACCCTGCTGCCCCCCTCACTGGACCCCCTGCAGTTTGCGTGCCGTCCCAACCGCTCAACAGATGCTGCCATTGCTACCTCCCTCCACCTGGCCCTAACCCACCTGGACAAAAAAGACACATGCGTTCGGATGCTGTTCATAGACATCAGTTCAGCATTCAACACAATGATCCCTCAGAAGCTGATTGGAAAGCTGAGCCTACTGGGCCTGAACACCTCTCTCTGCAACTGGATCCTAGACTTCCTGACTGGGAGACCTCAGTCAGTCCGGATCGGGAACAGCATCTCCAACATCATCACACTGAGCACGGGGGCTCCCCAGGGCTGCGTGCTCGGTCCACTGCTGTTCACTCTGCTGACCCACGACTGTGCTGCAAATCACAGCTCGAACCATATCATCAAGTTCGCCGATGACACCACCGAGGTGGGTCTCAACAGCAAGAACGACGAGTCAGCTTACAGAGAGGAGGTGCAGCGGCTAACGGACTGGTGCAGAGCCAACAACCTGTCTCTGAATGTGAACAAAACAAAAGAGATGGTTGTTGACTTCAGGAGGGCACAGAGCGACCACTCCCCGCTGAACATTGACGGCTCCTCGGTAGAGATCGTAAAGAGCACCAAATTACTTGGTGCTCACCTGACGGAGAATCTCACCGGATCCCTCAACACCGGCTCCATAGCAAAGAAGCCTGGCAACGTCTCTACTTTCTGCGAAGGCTGAGTAAAGTCCGTCTCCCACCCCCCATTCTCAACACATTCTACAGGGGTTGTATTGAGAGTATCCTGAGCAGCTGCATCACTGCCTGGTTCGGAAATTGCACCATCTCGGATCGCAAGACCCTGCAGCGGATAGTGAGATCAGCTGAGAGGATCATCGGGGTGTCTCTTCCCGCCATCACCGACATTTACACTACACGCTGCATCCGCAAAGGAAACAACATTATTAAGGACCCCATGCACCCCTCATACAATCACTTCTCCCTCCTGCCGTCTGGGAGAAGGCTCCGAAGCATTCGGGCTCTCACGACCAGACGATGTAGCAGTTTCTTCCTCCAAGCCATCAGGCTCCACAATACCCGAAGCCTGGACTGACACCTTGCCCTATTGTCCTGTTTATTATTTATTGTAATGCCTGCACTGTTTTTGTGCACTTTATGCAGTCCTGTGTAGGTCTGTAGTCTAGTGTAGCTTTCCCTATGTTGTTTTTTACATAGTTCAGTCTAGTTTTTGTACTGTGTGATGTAACACCGTGGTCCTGAAAAACGTTGCTCATTTTAACTATGCACTGTACTAGCAGTTATGGTCGAAATGACAATAAAAGTGACTTGACTTGACTTGAAGAGCGAGCCAAAGCATGTTTAATTTCTAAAAGAATGAATGCTGGGAAGAAAGTGCCTTTTGTTTCCGGAACTACCCCCTTGTCTGGTGGGCCTTTTTTCTTGTTTACAGCTTGGTTTTATAGAATTTCCTAGAGTATATTGTTATGAGTATTGCTTAGTGACAGTAGATGGATTTAGCAGATGAATTGAAGCTATTCCTACAACTAATAATACCACTATGACTGTTGTGAAAATATTTCTAAAATAAATAATTCCTCGCTGTGGACTTCCAGAAATGATAAACTCGGTCAATGGGCCACATTTTGTAGCCAAAATCAATGAGGAAGTCTGTAAAGAACTTGCTCTAAAACAGCAGTTCCACTGCACCTGCCTTCCGAAAGCAGCCGGCATAGTGGAACCAGCCAATAGTACCGTGAATGATCAGCTGGACAAACTTACACCAGAAACTGGACTGACCTGGTTGAAGGTTTCACCCTTAGCCCTAGGTTGCCTACATCATGCCCCACGATGTGACGTCATTGATCTATGTTCCCACCTTTGTCTGTTGAAGTTTTACTGATGAAGCTAGAATTTGTCTGTAAGTAAAGCCTGTGATTTAGTGTACACTCTTATCTAATTAATTAAGTTTTGCTGTAACTGATTTGGTGGGAATATCCATGGAACCGACTGTTCTTTGTTCCGCCAGTTCTATAAATTGTCATGTTTCTGAGTGTTAGACAGAAAGCTCGTTGCGAGCTGCGGGGAGAGAGAGAGAGAGAGAGAGAGATACTCAGTCTTCCTGATGATCGGCTCCGAGTCCTTTCTCGCCGGCTGAGTTCGAACAAATAAACGGGTGAAAGATTAAATAAAGACTTGTTTGTGGTGTAGTTATTTGGTCTGGTAAATTTCAGTTTACACTCACATCCAAGACTTCCATCCGGACCATCGGGACAAGCCTGGAGGATCGCCTGGAGGCTCCCGCTGAAGGGGCGGGGGGGGGGGGGGGTGGGGTTCGGTACTATCATGGACCCGTCTGGCAATTCCCCATCTTGCTATTACCTCCTTAATTGGGCATTAATCCCCTCGTCTGATCTCCGATCATTCTCAGTTCCACTAATTACAGAACACATGGTTCTCATTAGCGAAAACAGGGTAAAACTCGGGCGTCACTGCCACGCTTTGCCAGTTCGTTGTTCGACTCTAGTGTGAGTAAACCTCGTTTCCTGATTCCTCAGGACTGCCAGTTCTAAGCTCCGCATCATTCCCTGGATACTCTACGTAAACTCTGTCTCCGTGTAAAGACTCTGCTGGATACCGGTTCCCCGTTCGCCACGGTGCTAACGCCTCACAACTCTGCCTCCGCGCCTCTGTCCTGCGCTGGGGTTCATCCTCAGCCTCGTCCTTGCAACCATAGCAGGGAGATGAAATAAACAACAACACTAAAATAAACATAATAACAACGTTACCCAAGGAGCTGATTATTGGTTTCAGGAGGAAGAAACCAGAGGTTCAGACACCAGACTACATCGGAGGTGAAGAAAGTCAGGAACTTTCTGTGCATCTGGTTTTCGGTGCGGTGTATTTGGTAGAATCAAGAGCTTCGATGAGATCAGTCACTTCTCCCACCCCCGAGAATACAACGTTATTTAGCGATGCTTGATTGTACAGAGAAGCTTCACTCACCAACTTAATTTCTGATAAGAACTCCACGGAGTCAGACTGCTAAACATGTCCATTTACAGGTCAAATGAGAGTTTCGTTTGCCAGACATTTTAAACAGGTTTTCGTAAAGAGCCGCGCGCTTCCTAAGCGAAGCAACATTACAAATATTATTTACATCAATAGAATCAAACCAATCGGGAATAAAGCTGTAGTGATAGTCATTAAATGTTCTTTATTTGATAAGCCATTCAATCCTGGAATCATTTTAGTAACCGCCTTTGAATCGTCTCCAGTTTCAGCACATCCTTCCAAAGATAAGCGGCTCTTATCTTAGAATTACCATGGTTCTAGATTGGGTATAAGCACCAAACCTCAGTGAAAGACAAGCCTGCTTGCATTTACACGCCGCAGCTACATAACAACCCAGCGAAGTCAGCTGCTAAGCATGTCCATTTATGGGTCAGACGATAGTATCGTTATTAAACTTTCGTTTATGTAAGGGACAACGCTTTTCCAGAACGGAAAGGCATTCGAAAAGCACCAATGCAATGGATGTTACAATCATTCTAGCTCACTTTACCCGTCACGGGCTTTCCATGTTCTCGACATATTGCTCAGGTTCTCAACGAGAAAGTCCACTCGTGTGCCAGAAACCGCTAATCTGTGAATTGTAATGGACCTGTAGCAATGGAAGAAAAATCACACCAGCATCACGTGGGTGGTTGGCATTTTTCAATGCAGTCTCTGCTCACGTGAAGATCTCATTAGCGAGTCTTCATTCGTTGGCACATCTGCCCAAGTTAATTGAGTTAATTTTACTGAACGAACCGGTAATGACAGGTTATTTACGTTCTCCCACCAGACTACATGAAAATATGGTTAAGTTCCCGGAAATCTGAATGATATCACCATTTATTTGAACTCCCAACAAACTTTACAATCGGACATGCGTTTTATCTACAGAGCCGACCACTTAATCTGAGCAGATGTTTGAGTCCATACGTCAATTGCTCCTTGAATTTCCTCTGTGACAGAGTATAGATACACGTGTTGGTGCAGATACAGAGAAATTGCAACATCAACCCAAACTGTTGCAGGATATATGTCGGGGTGTTCAAATATCTGTCAGTGTAAGAATAATTCTGAACTTGCCAGTTCATAGTATATACAATATAGGGGATCCACAACAATATGAAATTGGCTGACAGAGCGAACAACAAAATTATTGACTTTCTCCGGTTCTCCACCTCTGGATCATTCTTTTTCTTTCTGCTGTTCCTAAGCCCCCGGCGAACTCTGTTTGCCGCGATAATATGACTGACCGTTAAAGCATTAAAAAGTAGAATCAAACCGATCGGCAATAAAGGTGTAGTGATAGTGTTAAACAACTGGAATGCTTTCAACGCTGGTAATGTTAGGTAATCCATTGTCAAAATGCATCGCCAGGGAGAACGGAAAATCGGAAGAGTCAGTATTACAGCTGAACATAGGGGACTATGGAGCCTTGAGGGAGGAGCTGGCCAAAGTTGACTGGAAGGATACCCTAGCAGGGATGACAATGAAACAACAATGGCAGCTATTACTGGGAATAATACAGAAGCTGCAGGATCAGTTCATTCCAAAGAGGAAGGAAGATTCTAAGGGGAGTAAGGGGCGAACGTGGCTGACAAGGGAAGTCAAGGACAGTATAAAATTAAAGGAGAAGAAGTATAACATAGCAAAGATGAGTGGGAAGCCAGAAAATTGGGAAACTTTTAAAGAGCAACAGAGGATAACCAAAAAGGCAATGCAGGTAGCAAACATGAGGTACGAAGGTAAGCTGGCCAAGAATATAAAGGAGGATAGAAAAAGCTTCTTTAGTTATATGAACAGGAAAAACAATAGTTAAGACCAAAGTTGGGCCCTTGAAGACAGAAATGGGTGAATTTATGCTGGGGAACAAGGAAATGGCAGACGAGTTGAACAGGTACTTTGGATCTGTCTTCACTAGGGAAGACACAGACAGTTCTAACAGCGGTCAGAGGACCTAGGGTACCGGAGGTACTGAAGGAAATACAGATTGGGCAGAAAATGTTGGGTACACTGATGGGACTGAAGGCTGATAAATTCCCAGGGCCTGGTGGTACTTCAGTTCCCAGGGTACTTAAAGAGATGGATCTGGAAATCATGGTCGCATGGGTAATCATTTCCCAATGTTCTATAGATTTAGGATCAGTTCCTGAGGATTGGAGGGTAGCTAATTTTATCCCAGTTTTTAAGAAAGGATAGAGAGGGAAAACAAGGAATTATAGACCAGTTAGCCTGACATCAGTGGTGGGGAAGATACTGGAGACAACTATAAAAGATGAAATAGCGGTACATTTGGATAGCAGTAACAGGATCGGTCCGAGTTAGCATGGATTCACATTGGGTTAGTAAATGTGCATCTGACTCGCCCCGCGCCGTCTTGTGGGAAAGTATGCCGCTGAATTTGGTGACCGGAATGGGAATAGATGGACATATCAGCAGACGAATGTGTGGGCTGCATTCCGGAGGTGTTCTTTGGCATCTGGCGGGAAGAATGAGGTTCTGACTCTCTTGGACGGTTTTTTTGCCCCTCCCGACACACTCACTATCTTAACGCCCCGGACTGCCGGTCAATGGGACAATCCGCTCGGGAATAACACCTGGGAGTTCAGGTGGTGAATCTGCAGAGCTGGAGCCCGGACTGGAAACTCTGCCGCCGCCTCTGGCGACTACTCAGGATGCGGCGCCTTTAATCAACTGAAGCATCGAAGTGACGGGATATTTCACCGCGCTGATCGCCTGCTCCCTGAATTTCGACTGTGTCACCGCGTAAATAAATGTGTTCGTGCAGCAGCTGAAATCCATCAGGAAAAAACCAGACTAAGTGGAAGATCCATTCAGAATCATTGAAATCGATTCCTGTTTCTGATATATGATAATGTATGAAATTTACAACCATTGTCATCCACAGGAGGATGAAGCTGCCGGAGAGAGTGAAGAGTAAAACCACAGACCTCCTCCTGCTCTCCATCTCCGGGTCACTGCGGTTCTCCCCCTTGCTCTGACCCTTCAGCCCCTTACGGACCCGACTGGCCACTAAAATGTGCCTGACTGTCAGAGCGTTGAGCAGCAGGATCCCAGCGAAAGGGAGGAACGGAGTTAAAACCGTATCCAGCCATATCCAACACATCAGGGGTCAGTGTATGGGGAGAAAGGGGTAAAATAAGAACGGACGGAATTATATCGACATGAATTAGAATGGAAACATAAAAGTGCTGGGTTTATGGGAGAAACAAGGAGGGAAGGAATTATATCGCCATGACTTACTACACTTAATTATTCCTTTTGTCCTGTTGCAAATCATGCTTCCGGATCGTGTAGGTTTTTTCATTATGAAACGGTTGAACACAGGTGAAGCATATCAGGAAAGAAATCATGCAGGCTTCATTGCAATTTTGGGGGGCTTGACTGATTTCATTGATCCGCTTTCTTAATCAGGGGTGTAACCTTAATTGAATTCGCAGTATTGTGTTTCATTACGTATAATCGATTGGATTTTTCGGGGGTAATTTAACTTTCATTAGAAGACTTAAGCAGAGAGGATTTTATTTCCCAAATTCTCTACACCACAGTCCAGTCCAGTCGGTAACAGGAATCGCCTTAAGTTGGAGTGTCCACCGCCGTTAATCGAAAGCCTTTTTTAAAATTTAGCCAATCATTCAAGGAGAAGGTGGGGATTCATGTGATTCACATTGGCTTAGTAAATGAGCATCTGACTCGACACGCACCGTCTTGTGGGAATGTCTGACAGTGAAGTTGGTGAGCGGAATGGGAATAGATGGACATATCCGCAGACGAATGTGCGGGCGGCTTTCCGGAGTAGTTCTTTGTCTGGCATCTGGCGGGAAGAATGAGGTACAGATTCTCCTTGACGGTGCTTTGCCCATCCCCCCACACACACTATCTTAACGTCCCGGACTGCCGGTCGATGGGAAAAAACGCCCGGGAACAACAGTTGGGAGATCAGGCGGTGAATCTGAGGAGCTGGAGCCCGGACTGGAGACTCTGCCGCCGCCTCTGGCGACTACTCATGATGCGGCGCCATTAATCAACTGAAGCATCGAAGTGACGGGATATTTCACCGCGCTGATCACCTGCTCCCTGAATTTCGACTGAGTCACCGCGTAAATAAATGTGTTTGTGCAGCAGCTGAGATCAATCAGGAAAAACCCAAAGTAGTGAAAGATCAATTCAGAGTCATTGAAATTGATTCCTGTCCCTGATACCTGATAATGTATGAAATTTACAACCATTGTCATCCACAGGAGGATGAAGCTGCCGGAAACAGTGAAGAGTAAAATCACGGACCTCCTCCTGCACTCCATCTCCGGGTCACTGCGGTTCTCCCCCTTGCTCTGACCCTTCAGCCCCTTACGGACCCGACTGGCCACTAAAATGTGCCTGACTGTCAGAGCGTTGAGGAGCAGGATCCCAGCGAAAGGAAGGAACGGAGTTAAAACCGTATCGAGCCAGTCATATCCCACCCACCGGGGGTCAGTGAAATAATTGTCCTTGGTAATACAGGACCACGGTACATTGTCGATGATCACTCCGGGTTCCCATGTGAAGTATCGGGGAACGTTTCTCAGACAGGTCAGTGCGCCGGTTTTTGTTAGAACCACAGCCGCAGTTTTCCCGGTGCAATATTTTGTTTTCAGTCTCTGGCAGCAAATGGCGACAAACCGGTCAAAGGTGAAAGTGACGGTGAACCAGACAGAACAGTGTGTGGCTGTGTAGCTCAGTACATCGATAACACTGCACACAGGGGTGATGCCCAGAAAACTCCACCGGAAGTAAATCACTCTGAGTCGTTCCAAAATGACGCTGGTGACAATGGTCAGTAGATCCGCCGCTGCCATGGCCACCAGGTAGCGAGTGGTGCAGGTAGAGAGGCCGCACTTTCCCCGGGACAGGATCACAATCGCCACTACATTCACTGGAGAAAGACAGAACAGACACTGGGCATTACTGAAAACATTCTCCGGGAATTAACATGGGATCGGGCTTTAGCTAAAACTCGGTAGTGCTAGAGTCTGTAAACGGCTGCTAATCTAACACCAGAAACGGGTCGCCAGTCTTCTTCAGTGTGGAGATAAGACGATGTGTAGAGAATCGTCGATAAAAGCGATCTGCATGAACAACAACGATCGGTGCTGATCCCCATTCCAGTCGCTGATTGGGCCGGTTTCACTGAATTAACTGTGACTGACCAGGACTCTGGAAAGTCAGCATCTGATGAGGCCGAGAAGGGATACAGAGAGGAGCAACACACACAAAACTGGAGGAACTCAGCAGCTCAGGCAGCATCCGTGGAATTGAATAATCTTTCGTTTTAGGTCTAGACCCTCCTTCGTGACGAAGCACTGCCCCGATTTATGACGGGTTTCAGAGGGAAAGAAGGAACCACTTAGTGACCTGTTGCTGAGTTGCTCCGTTAATACATTAATTCTACAACTCTGTTTAATTCGATAACATACGGCAGCAGATCCGTGAACACTGGTTCAGGTGATCAGACCCAATAACTGACCAACGGACAGTGGGATCCGACTGTGGCAGACTCCACAGGGAGACATGAAGCACAGTACTAGGGTTTTTCTCTGATCAATAACTTAGGAAAAGTATACTTCAGAATGCAAACATCTCCCAGTCACATTTCCCGGAGAGATCCCTGGCCCCAGCACTGGGACATCTCTGAACGAAGTGTCATTCAAGGCAAGAGCAGCGTTCTATTCGATCCCATGAGTTAGAGGAGAAACATAGACTTAGTTTCACTTGTTTTTAAATACGAAAATTCAGAATGTAAAATTGACAGGATCGATATCTCTGATGGATACTTGTGCAGTGATGATCAGGTTGTAAGCTTGTAACATTATCTTAAACAGGTTAACACACAGAAATATCGAACATGAAATGCTCTGCTCACTCACCAGGAAATCCAATGGCGGCAATGAACATGTACAATATGTTCTCCACACTGATATACCTATAGAACATTGCAGGCATTTTCTCTGGCCGGTGATTTGTCTCTTTGTGCGACAGGGGATCTCTCG
Organism: Hemitrygon akajei; assembly: GCF_048418815.1. Taxonomy (NCBI): domain Eukaryota; kingdom Metazoa; phylum Chordata; class Chondrichthyes; order Myliobatiformes; family Dasyatidae; genus Hemitrygon; species Hemitrygon akajei. The sequence goes on from NW_027331953.1 coordinate 3,206,273, forward strand.
GAATGAAATGTTAAGGCAGCACATGCCTACGGTTTTTAAAGCCATTTAGCAATTCCACAGGGACAGATTTCAACAGATTTAAAAATAAAGGTTTTTTAAATTATTTACAAACGAATTACGTCAGACAGGTACAATCCCCGCGATGACAGACTGTGATTAAATTAATGAATAATATTTAGATCATTTGCGGGGTTAGTTTGTTACAACAAAGGTGACTGAGCCGTTCCAGGTGCCTTATCAATTTAATGTGCTTCCGCTGTAAATATGTAAATATGTAAAGTTACCAGTTGTCGGACACAGAATATTGAAGTAAATTATGTCATTGTGCCTGTGAAATTGTACTGAATCACCTACTGTTCTATTCTCCGCAAGAGTATAAACTCTTGATGTAGTTTGTGCTTGTGGGACTCTACTGAGAGGGCCTCGAGGAAAATGTCTGCTTGTGTCACGCAGATCATTTGGGGACTCATCCGTGACCCATCCCTAACCCGAACACATGCCATGAAATTGAGCCGTCTTGTTATTAATGTAAGCACAAATGAAACAACCTTGAGACTCGTCACAGCTCCATTTCAGCAGACACTCCCACATGCACATTAGATTATCCCGGAGCAAGAATCATTTCAGGCAGTTCACAAAATAGCTGTCTCCATATAAAAAACAAGAACAGAGGTCAAAGTTCATCTTGAATTAATTGTTATCGCATTAAAGACGGAACAACCCTGAGTTCTGACACACCTCCAGATCCACCGGCTCCCCCAAGCCAGTGCTCAACCCCGAATCCGCCAACACCCCCAACTCTGTGCAAATTAGTGTGCATCCACAAATCTGTGCTCACTGGCAAAACCTCATTCAACCCTCAAATCAGCGTGCACCCCAAAAGCTACCGACACTCGATAATTCCAGTGCAATCACACGTTCTCTGCCATACCCCTAAATCTGTGCACATCCTCAAAGCAACATTCGCTGCCAAATCCGCATGCACCCCCAGATTCACCGACAGGTCCCGAAATGTGCGCACATCCGCAAATCCATGGGCACCCCAAATCCGTGTACACACCTACACATTACACTCTCACCCAGCAGTGATTCACTTCAACTACTTTACAAAATAGCTGCTTCCGCCTTAAAAATAACAAGAACAAAGTTTAAATTGCAAACACACACCCACATCCATATTCCTCGTATAATCATTGACATCACCTTAAATCTGCGTAACTCACCAAACTTATCTTTATCCCCTCATCAGTGGGTTTCCCAAATCCACCGAGTCCCATATTCGCTGACAAATCCCGATGTCTGCTCACATCCACAAATCCCTGTGCACCCCCATATTCACCAGAACATCCCTAATCAGCACAATCCTCAAATCTGTGTACAGCCCCAAATCCGTGCCTACGCCGAACCTGCAGACACCCCTAAATACACCGACATACCCAGACCTGTGCGCACACCATACCTGCTGAATCCCCCACATGCAAGTAACATTATCTCAAAGCAAGAATTATTTCAAGCAGTTCTCGAAATATCTGCCTCCACCCTAAAAAATAGCAAGAACAGAGATCAAGGTCAAACTGCATTCATTATTAAAGTTTGCATCAATGAAACAAACTTGAGATTCGACAACCTCCGAATCCACCGGGATTCCCAAATCTGCGCTAATCTGCAAACCTGTGTTCTCCTAAAACTGTGCACACCGGCAAAGCCGCATGCAAACCACAACTCAGTGTTCGCTCCCAAATCAGTGTGTATCCCCAAATCCGTGTGCACCCCAAACCTGCCCACACTCCCACATCCACCTACATACCCAGATCCGTGCGCACCCCAAGGCTGCTGACAACTCCACATGCTCGTCAGATTATCCCAGAGCAAGAATCATTTCAAACAAATCACAAAAAAACTGCCGCCACCTTAAATCAAATAGCAAGAACAAAGTTCAAAGTGTATTTGTTATTAAAGTGTCTATAAGTGAAACAATCTTGAGATTCACATCACACCCCTAAATCCAAGGTCACCCCAATCTGTGTGCATCCTCAAATCCGCCGACACACCCAATTCTGTGCGGTGCCTCAGATAGATCTGCACACCCTGTGCATCCTCACATGTCAAAACTGTGGGCACCCCGAAATTCACTGACACTCCGAAATCAGTGTGCACACCCGTATTCGCCAACATGCCCTGAAACGTCCGGACATCCGCAAATCAATGTACAGCCCCATTTCCATGTGTACCCCCAAACCCGCTGACATCGCCACAGACACATTAGATTTTCCGAGAGCAAAATTCATTTCAAAAAGTTCGCGAAATAGCTGGCTCCATATTAAAAAGTTCAAAGTTCTTAATGTGTTCATTATTAATGTATGTGCATTAATAATCATTAATGTGTCTGCATCTCTGAGTGTTTATATGAGTTCCAGTGTGTGTCTTTGTGTCAGAGAGTAGCTAGTTCACCCTGTACACATCAGACTTCCAATATAACTCGGAGTCCTGCCATGTGCAGAAGTTCGCTGATGATACGGCCATAGTGGGGTGTGACAGGAATGGACAGGAGGAGGAGTATTGGAAACTGATACAGGACTTAGTGATATGGTGCAACTCAAACTACCTGCGTCTCAATATCACCAAGACCAAGGAGATGGTGGTGGACTTTAGGAAATCTAAGCCTCATATGGAGCCAATGATCATTAATGGAGAATGTGTGGAGCAGGTTAAGACCTACAAGTATCTGGGAGTACAGTTAGACGAGAAGCTAGACTGGACTGCCAACACAGATGCCTTGTGCAGGAAGGCACAGAGTCGACTGTACTTCCTTAGAAGGTTGGCGTCATTCAATGTCTGTAGTGAGATGCTGAAGATGTTCTATAGGTCAGTTGTGGAGAGCGCCCTCTTCTTTGTGGTGGCGTGTTGGGGAGGAAGCATTAAGAAGAGGGACGCCTCACGTCTTAATAAGCTGGTAAGGAAGGCGGGCTCTGTCGTGGGCAAAGTACTGGAGAGTTTAACATCGGTAGCTGAGCGAAGGGCGCTGAGTAGGCTACGGTCAATTATGGATAACTCTGAACATCCTCTACATAGCACCATCCAGATACAGAGAAGCAGTTTCAGCGACAGGTTACTATCGATGCAATGCTCCTCAGACAGGATGAAGAGGTCAATACTCCCCAATGCCATTAGGCTTTACAATTCTACCGCCAGGACTTAAGAACTTTTTAAAAGCTATTATTAATGCTTTTTGAGATAGTGATTTAGATGCATATCATATTTTTTACTGAGTTAAGTATTGTATGTAATTAGTTTTGCTACAACAAGTGTATGGGACATTGGAAAAAAGTTGAATTTCCCCATGGGGATGAATAAAGTATCTATCTATAACCATATAACCATATAACAATCACAGCACGGAAACAGGCCATTCCGGCCCTCCTAGTCCGTGCCAAACTCTTAATCTCACCTAGTCCCACCTACCCGCACTCAGCCCATAACCCTCCACTCCTTTCCTATCCATATACCTATCCAATTTTACCTTAAATGACACAACTGATCTGGCCTCTACTACTTCTACAGGAAGCTCATTCCACACAGCTATCACTCTCTGAGTAAAGAAATACCCCCTCGTGTTTCCCTTAAACTTTTGCCCCCTAACTCTCAAATCATGTCCTCTCGTTTGAATCTCCCCTACTCTCAATGGAAACAGCCTATTCACGTCAACTCTATCTATCCCTCTCAACATTTTAAATACCTCGATCAAATCCCCCCTCAACCTTCTACGCTCCAATGAATAGAGACCTAACTTGTTCAACCTTTCTCTGTAACTTAAGTGCTGAAACCCTGGTAACATCCTAGTAAATCGTCTCTGCACTCTCTCTAATTTATTGATATCTTTCCTATAATTCGGTGACCAGAACTGTACACAATATTCCAAATTTGGCCTTACCAATGCCTTGTACAATTTTAACATTACATCCCAACTTCTGTACTCAATGCTCTGATTTATAAAGGCCAGCGTTCCAAAAGCCTTCTTCACCACCCTATCTACATGAGACTCCACCTTCAGGGAACTATGCACTGTTATTCCTAGATCTCTCTGTTCCACTGCATTCCTCAATGCCCTACCATTTACCCTGTATGTTCTATTTGGATTATTCCTGCCAAAATGTAGAACCTCACACTTCTCAGCATTAAACTCCATCTGCCAACTTTCAGCCCATTCTTCTAACCGGCATAAATCTCCCTGCAAGCTTTGAAAACCCACCTCATTATCCACAACACCTCCTACCTTAGTATCATCAGCATACTTACTAATCCAATTTACCACCCCATCATCCAGATCATTTATGTATATTACAAACAACATTGGGCCCAAAACAGATCCCTGAGGCACCCCGCTAGTCACCGGCCTCCATCCCGATAAACAATTATCCACCACTACTCTCTGGCATCTCCCATCTAGCCACTGTTGAATCCATTTTATTACTCCAGCATTAATACCTAACGACTGAACCTTCTTAACTAACCTTCCATGTGGAACTTTGTCAAAGGCCTTGCTGAAGTCCATATAGACTACATCCACTGCCTTACCCTCGTCAACATTCCTCGTAACTACTTCAAAAAATTCAATAAGGTTTGTCAAACATGACCTTCCACGCACAAATCCATGCTGGCTACTCCTAATCAGATCCTGTCTATCCAGATAATTATAAATACTATCTCTAAGAATACTTTCCATTAATTTACCCACCACTGATGTCAAACTGACAGGTCTATAATTGCCAGGCTTACTTCTAGAACCCTTTTTAAACAATGGAACCACATGAGCAATACGCCAATCCTCCGGCACAATCCCTGTTTCTAATGACATCTGAAAGATCTCCGTCAGAGCTCCTGCTATCTCTACACAAACTTCCCTCAAGGTCCTGGGGAATATCCGGTCAGGACCCGGAGATTTATCCACTTTTAAATTTCTTAAAAGCGCCAGTACTTCCACCTCTTTAATTGTCATAGGTTCCATAACTTCCTTACTTGTTTCCCACACCTTACACCATTCAATATCCTTCTCCTTAGTGAATACCGAAGAGAAGAAATCGTTCAAAGTCTCTCCCATCTCCCTCGGCTCCACACATAGCTGACCACCCTGATTCTCTAAGGGACCAATTTTATCCCTCACTATCCTCTTGCTTTTAATATAACTGTAGAAGCCTTTCGGATTTACTTCCACCTTATTTGCCAAACCAAACTCGTAACTTCTTTTAGCTTTTCTAATCTCTTTCTTAAGTTTCCTTTTACATTCTTTATATTCCTCGAGCAATTCCTTTACTCCATGCTGCCTATATCTATTGTAGACATCCCTCTTTTTTCGAACCAAGTTTCTAATATCCCTTGAAAACCATGGCGCTTTCAAACCTTTAACCTTTCCTTTCAACCGAACAGGAACATAAAGATTCTGTACCCTCATAATTTCACCCTTAAATGACCTCCATTTCTCTATTACATCCTTCCCATAAAACAACTTGACCCATTCCACTCTCTCTAAATCCCTGCGCATCTCCTCAAAGTTAGCCTTTCTCCAATCAAAAATCTCAACTCTAGGTCCAGTCCTGTCCTTCTCCATAATTATATTGAAGCTAATGCTATTGTGATCACTGGACCCGAAGTGCTCCCCAACACATACATCTGTCAGCTGACCTATCGCATTCCCTAACAGGAGATCCAACACTGCCCCATCTCTAGTCGGTACTTCTATGTATTGTTGCAAAAAGCTATCCTGCACACATTTCACAAACTCTAAACCATCCAGCCCTTTTACAGAATGAGCTTCCCAATCTATGTGTGGAAAATTAAAATCTCCCACAATCACCACCTTGTGTTTACTACAAATATCTGCTATCTCCTTACACATTTGCTCTTCCAACTCACGCTCCCCATTAGGTGGCCTATAATACACTCCTATCAGTGTTACTACACCTTTCCCATTCCTCAATTCCACCCAAATAGCCTCCCTAGAGGAGCTCTGTAATCTATCCTTCCAAAGCACCGCCATAAGATTTTCTCGGACAAGCAATGCAACACCTCCTCCTCTGGCCCCTCCTACTCTATCACACCTGAAGCAACTAAATCCAGGAATATTTAGTTGCCAATCACACCCTTCCTGCAACCATGTTTCACTAATAGCTACAACATCATAATTCCAGGTATCAATCCACACTTTAAGCTCATCCACCTTTCTTACAATGCTCCTAGCATTAAAATAGATACATTTAAGATACTCTCCACCTCCTCCTCTCTTTTCATCCCTAGCAATGCATTCAAATCTATTATCCTTTTCTTTCTTCTCCCCTACAACTTCGGGCTGAGCGCATCCCTCCTCCATCACCTGCCTGTCCTCCCTCACACACGGTCTACTTACTTGCTCTACTGGTGAACTAACCTCCTCTCCCATAGTTTCCTCAAATTGATTTCCGCCCCCCCATCTTACTAGTTTAAAGTCTGCCCCGTAGCCCTAGCAAACCTCCCCGCTAGGATATTGGTCCCCCCAGGATTCAAGTGTAACCCGTCCTTCTTGAACAGGTCACGCCTGCCCCAGAAGAGGTCCCAATGATCCAGAAACTTGAATCCCTGCCCCCTGCTCCAATCCCTCAACCACGCATTCATCCTCCACCTAATTCCATTCCTACTCTCACTGTCGCGTGGTACAGGCAGTAATCCCGAGATTACTACCTTTGCGGTCCTTCTTCTTAACTGCCTTCCTAACTCCCTATACTCTCGTTTCAGGGCCTCTTCCCCTTTCCTACCTATGTCATTGGTACCTACATGTACCACGACCTCTGGCTCCTCACCCTCCCACTTCAGGATATCTTGGACGCGATCAGAAACGTCCCGGACCCTGGCACCAGGGAGGCAAACTACCATCCGGGACTCCCGATCACCTCCACAGAACCGCCTGTCTGAACCCCTGACTATCGAGTCCCCTATTACTATGGTCTTTCTTCTATCCCTACCCTTCTGAGCTACAGGGCCGTCCTCTGTGCCGGAGGCCTGGCCACTGTCACTTCCTCCAGGTAGGCTGTCCCCCCCAACAGTACTCAAACATGAGTACTTATTGTCAAGGGGTACAGCCACTGGGGTACTCTCTAGTACCTGCCCCTTCCCCTTCCTGATCGTGACCCACCTATCTGCCTCCCGTGGCCCCGGAGTGACCACCTGCCTGTAACTCCTCTCTATCACCTCCTCACTCTCCCTGACCAGGCGAAGGTCATCGAGCTGCAGCTCCAGTTCCCTAATTCGGTCCCTCAGGAGCTGCAGTTCGGCGCACCTGGCGCAGATGTGGACGTCCGGGAGGCTCGGAGACTCCAGAATCTCCCACATCCGACACCGAGAACAACAAGCTGCCCTCACACTCATACTTCCCGAATAACTGAAAATAACAAGAACTAAAAGATAAGCCTACTGTGCCCTCTTCCGCCTAAGCCCTCTGAGCCCAAGCCCTACACTCTGCTCCCGACTCACTCCGCTGCCCGCAAACGAAGCTGCCCGCTGCTTAAGGCTGCGTTCTTTTTATATCTTCCCTCCTTCCCAGGCCTCCTTCACGCGCCTGCGCAGTCCCGCCTCTCAGAACTCCGATCTGAGAAGCAATTTGAAAATGGCCGCCGCCGCACTTCTTCTCAGCCTCGCTGTCCTCTTCCAAAAGAGAACTGCCTCACTCCTTCTCTCCTTTTTATATCTTCCCTCCTTCCCAGGCCTCCTTCACGCGCCTGCGCAGTCCCGCCTCTCAGAACTCCGATCTGAGAAGCAATTTGAAAATGGCCGCCGCCGCACTTCTTCTCAGCCTCGCTGTCCTCTTCCAAAAGATAGATCTATCTATCTATCTATCTATCTATCTATCTATCTATCTATCTATCTATCTATCTATCTAGCAGACAGCTATGGCGCTTTTTCATGTAGGCTTGGCTATGAGAACACTTGGCGAGGACAAAAGACCGATATGTGTACACTGTTTCGGGGAACTATATAGCATTGCATTGTTTGTAAGGGATACAGCAATATCATGGGCTTAACTCTGAGGAGGTTGAACAGGGAATGAAAGAGTGAACCTTTGAGGAGCGTTTGATAGTTCTGGGCGAAAAATGAGGAAGAAATCAGTTTGAAAGCTATCGAATATTGAATGCACACGGGACGGGACACAGTGTAGACCCGGGGAGGCAGGAGTGATTCGGCGGCTGATCTTGCTTTACGGATGTGCTAAGATTTAGGGGTATGGAAGCGGATGGGTGGGTGCACATGGATTTTGAGGTTCCGTTGCTTTCGGGATGCACTCTGATTTAAGGGTGGAATGCGCGTTTACCGGTGAGCACAGATTTATGGGCTCACAGTGATTTGCACAGATTTGAGTGTGTTGGCGGATTCGGGGGTGCACACTGACTTGTGGGAGCCGTTGGATTTTGAGTAGTATCGAATCTCAAAGTTGCTCCGTTTATACAGACTTCAATATTAAATGCAATATGAACTTTGACATCTTTTCTTGTTTTAGTTAAAAGGAGACAGCCGATTTTTGAACTATTTGAAATTATTCTTGCTCTGTGCATGTGGGAGTGTCCGCTGATCTGGACAGGTGACGAGCCTCAAGGTTGTTTCATTTGTACAGAAAATAATAATAAATGAAATTTGAATTTTGCCCTCTGTTCTTGATTATTGTGCCGAATGGCCTACTTCTGCTCCTAAGTCTTTTGGTCTTATGGGCTTATAACAGATTCCTGAGGCACAGCTCTGGTCACCGGCCTCCGTGCGGAATATGACCCGTCTGCAACCACACTTTGCCTACTGTGGGCAAGCCAGTTCTGGATCCACAAAGCAATGTACCCTTGGATCCTATGCCTCCTTACTTTCTCAATAAGCCTTGCATGGGGTACCTTATCAAATGACTGGTGAGATTATATTAGGGGCACGGACGAAGGGGGATAAACTGAATTGGAGTAAGAGACGCGAAAAGTCATGCGGGGTCAGGCAGAGACAATGGGTCTTCAAACACACACACACACACACACACACACACACACACACACACACACACACGCACTATATTGCCGCCCCTTCGGCTCTCATCCGTGTTCTTTACAACATACAGGGTGCCCTGATTAAAGCATCCTACCCAACACTAGACTGGTGAGTTTGATGGCGATATGTCAGGTTTACGGATTGGTCCCGGACGAGCCCCCAAATGTTCTGAGTACGACTGAGTCGCTGAAGTCGTTGAGCGTTTCATGGATAGGAAAGTGTTTATTCATCACCACATACAGACATTATTTTGGAGACCTCGTCGGTGGAGACCCCTAAACATAATCTTCATCAAGAGTTCATGCTCTTGAGGAGATTGGTAAGAGTCGGTGATTCGGAGATTCAATACAGTTTCACAAGCTACTATGTCATAATTTACTTCCATAGTCTATGTCTGACAAATGGTGCATATGTACAGTGGGAGTACCTTTAGCTGATAAGACACCTCGGAAGGTTCAGTCACCATTGTTGGGACAAACTAACTCCCACAAATGGCCTAAATATAAATTCATTCATTTATTCAGAATTTGTCAGAGCGGGGATTGCACCTGCTTGACGTAATTGGTTTGTAAATAAATTAAAAATCTTTACATTTAAATCTGTTGAAATCTGTCTCGGTGGAGTCGCTGAATGATATTAAAAACCTCAGGTATGTGTAATCACAACATCTCATTCCGAGAGATCGTCTGTAGCACAGGAGGACAAACCACAGGACAGAGAAAATGTCTGCAATGTTGGATAGGTACTTGAGTGTGGGGAAAATATTGTACGTGTTCATTGCGGTCATTGGAGTTCCTGGTGAGTGAGCAGAGCAATTCATGTTTGCTATTTCTGTCAAGGCTCTGGAGCAGGGATCCAATCGCAGACCCAGTACAGTGCACACAGTGATATATACAGAGTCACAAATCCCGAGGTACAAACAAAGTCAGCGTCAAAATTCAGGTAGAGGTCAAAACGTCCAGAGAAATCCAAACAGCAGAATCGGGAAATAGGCAGAGTCGATATTCAGACCGACAAGGTACAGAAACGAATGCTGGAAACGCTCAGGAAAATTCACTGACACAATCCGGCAACAAACCGGTGAAAGCACCGGACTGAAATACACGGAGCAATAAACAGAGCGGCAGGTGATAGGTGGAGCACAATGAGACACAGGTGGCAGCAATACAGATAATAATGAGAAACAGATGAGAGACGGAGTACTCAGTAACACAGGGGCCGGAGTAGAGCAAGAGCGGGGACAGGAACACATGGCAATGCTAAACCACAGACTGACAGCTGGAGGAAACACACAAAAAGACAGAGTTCAAATGGAGGTACTGACAGTACCCCAGCCCCCGCCCCCGCCACAGACACACTACGGACGCCTCCTGGCGTCACGGCAGGTAGTGCTGGGTGCTGGCGATGGAAGTCCCTGATGAGAGAGGCCTCCAGATTGTAACGGGCGGGGACCAAGCACCTTTACTCAGGTCCGTAGACCTCTCAGTCCACAAGGTACTGGGGTCCACGCCCCCGGCGACGAACGCCCAGCAGTCGACGCACCGTAAACACCTCTGACCCATCGATGAGCCGTGAGGTAGGGGAGGTGTTGGGTACAGGACACAGGGGTGGCTCATGATAAGCTTTATGCGGGACACATAGAAGGTGAGATGCATGCGGCGGAGAGTGGAGGGGAGGTTGAGACGTACGGCAGAAGGGTCAATGAGTTTAGCAATTGGAAAGGGGCCGATGAATCGGGGGGGTGGACGAATTTGTGGGAATCCACCTTGCGGGGTAGGTCTGAAGTTGAAAACCACACACGCTATCCCTGTCGGTAATGTGGGGCCTTGGAGCGATGGCCGTCAGCTTGACGCTTGATCCTGACAGAGGCTCGGAGAAGGGCACTGAGGTGAAAAGTCAGGAGATAAATCTGCAACTTTTTAAAACTCCGGCTCGGCCACATCTGGAGTATTTCATACAGTTCTGGTCATCCCACTATAGGAAGGATGCTGATATTTTGGAGAGGGTGTAGAGGAGATTTACCAGGACGCTGCCTGGTTTAGAGGGCATGTGCTATCATTAAAGTCTGGATAAACTTGTGTTGTTTCTTCTGGAGAGTTGCAGGCTGATGGAAGATCAGTTAGAGGTTTATGAGATTATGAGAGGCATAGATAGAGTGGCAGAGTGTACCTGTTTCCCGAGGTTGAAATGGTTAATACCATAGGGCAGGCATTAACGGTGAGAGCGGGTAGGCTCAAGGGGCATGTGAAGGCAGTTATTTTACTCAGTGAGTCATAGATGCCTGGAATGCGCTGCCTGGGTTTAGTGGTAGAGGAAAATATAATAGAGGTTTTGAACAGGCATTTTGGGTGGGTACAGAGTAGGTAGAAAGGATTAATATTTGTGTGTTTTTGTTTTGCCTTTTTCAACACTGAGCACCGAATAGCTTATTCCATGTGTCCAGTAATGCAAAACAAAAACATATGTCTGTTCCTACCTCATCACCACAAAGTAATTATGTATGAAAGTATGTATCAAAGTATGATGTGATTATGCGGGCAGTGGGAAATCATGCCTGCAGCGCTTCTTGATTTCGTCACAGAGATTCAGTGTCAATCAAACTCTGACCCTTTCCTCTGGTAGACAGCTTCATTAATTGCGTTCAATATTTGCCTTTATTGGGGTTTTCCTCCTCCTAACACAAATGTTAAGGTTTATGGTTGTTATTAAGCTACGGTGATGTGGATACTAACTGTGATTGATGTGGAGGTGATGTTGGATTTTAGTGAATTACTGCTGGGTCAGGGTCTATAGTTATGTATGGGAGGGGCCTAGGAAATGACTTAAGGATGGGGTTGGTAAATGGAAATGCAGCCCACCCTATGGGGAGAGAGGTGCGTGGAACGGTAATGATGTTAACTAAGCTTGTTCTTGGGGTTGTGGCCAGGCATAGACGTGGTGCCGTCCGGTCTGGTAGTATTGTGTGCCCTTAGCCTTTAGAATTAGTTTTAAGGGCAAGTTTGTGGATGTATATATGGGGCTTTAAGAAAGAGCGTGTTGGAGTTTAGTGTCGGAAGATACGTGTGGCTGGGGCAGATAGGGTTGTGTAGCCACTTTAATCTGGCCCGTGCCTTTCACTAACAGTGTCCAATATAATGTGGCTTAATTAACCGGTGTGCACTGTACTGGCTAGGTTTTATGGGATTTGTAGGAGGGGTGTAGGCTGTGATTACTCGGGAGTGGGAAGATCATCCCTCCTGTGCTTCTTGATCACGTCACTCGAAATTCACTTTCACGCAACCCCCTCATTTTGCTCTGGCCCACGTCTTCTTTAAATTAGACCAACACCTGCCTTTAGAAGGATGTTCTTCAGTCTTACAAAAGTTTTATAAATCATGGTCATGAATATGCTAAGGTGATGAGATGACGACTTTTGATTGATATGGGTGATGTTGGATTGTAGAGAATAGGACCTGAGGTATGAGTTAGGATTTATAGGATTTGTAGGAGGGGAGTAGGCATTAGGTTTAGGGGTAGGGTTGCGAGATGGAGATGCATGCCTCCCCACTGGGAGCGAGAGAGAGGGAAGAATGTGACATGGTGTTAAATATGTTCTTTTGTGATGCCAAGGTTAGTCGGGGAACAGTAGGTGTGGTCTCTTGGATTTTAGGATTTCGTTTAAGGACAGGGTTCGGCGATCCATATAAGTGGCTGCCGTGGATAAGGCTGTGGAGACTCCTTAATCTCACCCGTACCTTTCATTAACCTGGTCCAACACCATTCGGCTTATTTAACTGGATGTGCACTGGGACACATCATCAATGGACTGTTGGCCTTTATTACAAAGGGAATTGAGTACAAGAGCAAGGAAATCCTCTTGCATTTGTACAGAGCCCTGGTGAGACCACACCTGGAGTATTGTGTACAGTTTTGGTCTCCAGGGTTAAGGAAGGACATCCTGGCTGTAGAGGAAGTGCAGCGCAGATTCACGAGGTTAATTCCTGGGATGTCTGGACTGTCTTACGTAGAGAGGTTAGAGAGACTGGGCTTGTACACGCTGGAATTAAGGAGATTGAGAGGGGATCTGATTGAAACATATAAGATTATTAAGGGATTGGACAAGATAGAGGCAGGAAATATGTTCCAGATGCTGGGAGAGTCCAGTACCAGAGGGCATGGTTTGAGAATAAAGGGTAGGTCATTTAGGACAGAGTTAAGGAAAAACTTCTTCTCCCAGAGAGTTGTGGTGGTCTGGAATGCACTGCCTCAGAAGGTAGTGGAGGCCAATTCTCTGGATGCTTTCAAGAAGGAGCTAGATAGGTATCTCATGGATAGGGGAATCAAGGGATATGGGGACAAGGCAGGAACCGGGTATTGATAGTAGTTGATCAGCCATGATCTCAAAATGGCGGTGCACGCTCGAAGGGCCGAATGGTCTACTTCTGCACCTATTGTCTATTGTCTATTGTCTATAATGTATCTTGGGGTATTTGGGTCTTTCGGGTCTTTAATCTCTAAACAGCCTAGGACAGGCGACAAAGTCAGAATTGATCCAGCCTGACTGGTGTTACTCCCTTGGATTTTAGGATTACGTTTAAGGGTAGGGTGTGGAGGCGGAGCGTTGCCCAACTCAGGGATTTTGTTTCAGAAACACAGAGCGTAAAACATATAACTAAACACAGAGCAGCAGACATTGAGACAGGCACTTCGACCCACAGAGTTGTGCCAAACTAATTCAACTAGCAACTAATTGTCTAACTAAACTAACTCACTTACAATAATCACCCCTTGTAGTAATTATCCGGGAGGCACGGAGAAAATGCGCAATTACAGATCAGTACCTTTATTTTATAACAGCAGAACTCCTGAACTTACACAACCGAATATTTGTCTGCACTTCTGCTTTTTTTTTTCTAACCGCCCATAAACAGTCAAAGAATAAAAGGTAAAATCACAAGTAAAGAGGCGTTTTTGTTGCTGATCACATACAACTCGTATCTCTACGTCAATGGAGCACATCTCATCCACGGTGGTCAATATCCACACTGCCAGCACACTCGAAGCGTCTGCTTCTGAACCTGTTTCTTACCAATTCAAGTATTGCATTTCATTGTCAGTGTCTGTAGCTCAGTAGGGAAGTGGGGAGAGCAGGAGTGTTTGATAGGCGTAGTAATGCAGTGCTAGTGGTTCTAGGGACACTGTTTTGTACTATATGTGGGATGTGGCTATTTTGGGAGACCGCCAGTCTTGCAGATAAACACATTTGTACAAAGTGCGGAGTTTTGCAGCTTCTGAGGGAATGGGTTAAGGAACTGAAGCTGCAGCTCGATGAATTTCGGCTTATACAGGAGAATGAGGAAATTGGTACACAAGTGGTTGTAATTTATTGTCAGGATCTGAGGGAGAACTGGTAGAGAATGCAGCAAAATTAGGAAGACGGACACATTGAGACAAATGCCGATGGCGGTTGCGAGTTCAGCATCGCCTCCTTTCCCTTTGGTCGATACAAGAGGAGTTTGTGATCGGCCTATCACTGTGTAGCTCGCTGTGGCAGGTAGTTAGGCTTCTGCGCTCGTGTGGCTTCTGCCCCCCTTTCCAGGAATGTGGCTGTTATTGGATGAAGGGATCGTGGTTCTTCATTTACAGAGTAGTCTATTGCGTTTAAGGACTGTGAACTTTTTCAGTCTAAAGGATTTTGTATTTAGTGTTTTAAATCGACGTTCCTTTTCCATTTTATTGTGCGATGGGACCGGGTTTGGGGTTGATGTTCTGTTGTGTCATGTTAGATATGTTTGCGAGCTGGGGGGGGGGCGATGTTCTTGCTTTGTTTTGTCCCGGGGTGGTTGGGATTGATGTTCTGTTGTGTTCTGTTAGATATGTTTCCGGGGCTGGGGGACGATGTTCTTGCGTTGTTTTGTCACGGGGTGGTTGGGATTGATGTTCTGTTCTGTTCTGTTAGATATGTTTGCGGAGGTGTGGGACGATGTTCTTGCTTTGTTTTGTCCCGGGGTGGTTGGGGTTGATGTTCTGTTGTGTTCTGTTAGTTATGTTTCCGGGGGTGGGGGACGATGTTCTTGCTTTGTTTTGTCCCGGGGTGGTTGGGGTTGATGTTCTGTTGTGTTCTGTTAGATATGTTTCCGGGGTGGGGGACGATGTTCTTGCTTTGTTTTGTTCCAGGGTGATTGGGGTTGATGTTCTGTTGTGTTCTGTTAGATATGTTTCCGGGGGTGGAGGACGATGTTCTTGCTTTGTTTTGTCCCGGGGTGGTTGGGGTTGATGATCAGGATGCCGTTCCTTTTTTTGTCCAGGAGTGTGGGTTTGACATTTCTCTGTGAACGGCTTCCATGCTCTTTCTTTGTTTCGTTGCTATCCGTAGTTGTATATGGCGACAGACTTTGAAAATAATGAATCTTTGAACCTTTGGAAATGGCTGTTAGTGGGATATCTTAAACTGGAATGGGACCCTACATCACTGAAGATGATGAATCTGTGTATGAAGGTGTGATATGTGAATGGCCACAGTGCACGGAATAAGGTCGGTGATCTTGTGGCGCAGCTAGAGATTGGCAGGTATGCGACAGTGGACATTCGGAGTCATGGCCGAAAAAGGAACAGAGTTCGGAGCAGGGCTTCCAAGGATATGCATTGTATCGAAAGCAATAGATGGATCTGCGGAGGGGGCTGGTAGTCTGATGTGTTGGTACAAATGAAGTCAAATGCTTAGAAAGTGACAGATATAGAATCCTTATAGATAGAGTTTAAAACATGCAAGTGTAAGATTACCTTGATGGGCGTTATATACAGATATTGAAACAGCAGCCAGGAAGTGGACAACAAATTACAACAAGAGATCTAGAATATGTAAATAAAGGGCAATGTTGCAATTGTACAACTCACTGAGGATTTCAATATGCAGGGAGGTTGAAAAGGTCCGTTAGTGCTGGTTCCCAAGAGGCATTGTTTTAGAACGCATACGATATTGTCTTTGAAGCAGCGTGTGTTTGAGACTACACGGAAAGGGTAATTCTGGTTTAGTATCAGCGAGGAATTCGCTAGAATGGATTGGGAAGAAACACTGGAAAGTATGACGGTGTTTTGCATTAATGGCTGGTGTTTCTGGGTGAGATTCGGAAAACGAACCGAAGGTGCATCCCGAATATAAAAATGGGTATCCTAACGGGAGGATCAGGCAACCGTGGCTGACGAGAGAAGTCTAAGACAATTTAAACGGAAAAGAGAGGGTACATAATACAGCAAATAATTGGTGGGAATGTTGAACACTGGGAAGTTTTTAAGGGCAGAATAGATTAAATATGAAACTGAGCTAGCCAATAACATCAACGAGGTTACAGAAAGATTGTCCTGTGGAAGACATCAAATGACTGACAGAAACGCAAGACTGTCAGGAGGCAGAAGTGACTGTAGGTTGTATTATTGAGGTGAAGATGTACAGAAGTTAAAAAGCGTGAAGGTAAGTAAGTCACCTGGTACAGAGAGACGATACTGCAGAATTCTGAAAAGAGATAACTGATGAGATTGTGGAGGCATCAGCAATGATCTTTCAAGAACCTAGAGATTCTGGAATGGACGCTGAGGACTGGAACATTGCAAATGTCACTGCACTCTTTAGGAAGGAATGGGGGCATCACATAGGGAATTATCGGTCAGCTTGCCTGTCTTGAACGGTTGGAAGACGTCGGAGCCGATCACTAAGGATGAGGTTTCGGGGTGCTTGGAGGCACACGTTAAAATTCTGCAAGGTCAGAATTCCTGAAGCGGAAATGCTACCTGACAAATCTGTTGGAATTCTCTGAAGTAGTGTCAGGCTTTGTCTCAAAGGAGGCTTCGGATCAGAAGCGGTGTCTGCTCTGGGGACGTCACCCGGCTAGGTTTCTGTGAAACTTATCTCATTTTACTGTGACAGCGATACTTAGAGTAGTCTAGATAGACGCTGAATGTTCGTTGGAGCACTGGGAGACCCAGATTTTCCCATGGAACTACTGCAGCCTGAAGTGCGTCCAGGCGCAGCTCCTTAAAGACCCAGTCAGGGATGTGGAGCACCAGAGAGAGATGGAGAACAGGCAGGGTGATGGGCAGAGAGAGAGAAAAATAAAACAAACAACTAAATACGTCAGTGATGGGGTAAGAAGGGAAGGAGGGGCATTAACGGAAGTTAGAGAGGTCAATGTTCATGCCATCAGGTTGGAGGCTACCCAGCCGGTATATAAGGTGTTGTTCCTCCAACCTGAGTTTGGATTCATTTTGACAGTAGAGGAGTCCATAGATAGACATATCAGAATGGGATTGGGACGTGGAATTAAAATGTGTGGCCACTGGGAGATACCGCTTTTTCTGGCGGACCGAGCGTAGGTGTTCCGCGAAACGGTCTCCCAGTCTGCATCGGGTCTCACCAATATATAAAAGGCCACAACACTGACTTCTCTAACTTCCGTTAATGCCCCTCCTCCCCTTCTTACCCCATCCCTGACATATTTAGTCGTTTGCCTGTTCTCCATCAACCTCTGGTGCTTCCCCCCCCCCCCTCCTTTCTTTCACCTGAGGTCTCCCGTCCCATGATCCTTTTCCTTCTCCAGCTCTGTATCACTTTCGCCAATCACCTTTAAAGCTCTTATCCCACCCCCTCCGGTCTTCTCCTATCATTTCGCATTTCCCCCTCCTCCCACTACTTTCAAATCTCTTACTATCTTTCCTTTTGGTTAGTCCTGACGAAGGGTCTCGGCCCGAAACGTCGACAGCGCTTCTCCCTGTAGATGCTGCTGGCCTGCTGTGTTCTACCAGCATTTTGTGTGTGTTGCTTTAATTTAATTTCCAGCATCTGCAGATTTCCTCGTGTTTGCTCTAGTGACTGTTTCATCTAATTTTGCAGGAGTGTGGAAACCAGAATGAGTGGACTCTGAATAGGACGCATGTTGAAAAGCAAAGATAGAGTGCAGTCAGACTGTCGGGCAGGACAGGGAGTTGTCAGGACAAAATAGAAGCTTGCACGGTGAGTACCGGTGCGTTAGGGCTAAAAAATCAAAAAGGGTAGCTAATACTGTACTCAAAATAGTACAGCCGTTGCTGACACATTCCCATAAGGGAGAATGTTGTCGGAGGAACCTGATAGGATTCTCTGAAGGGATACAAGTCGGGCAGATAAGGAGGATGCAGATGACCGAGTATATTTGGATTCCCAGCAGGCCCTTGACAGGGCGCCAGAGTATTACAAGTACTTTACGATCATGATTAGAGCATTGGCTGACTGCTCGGAGGCAGCCAGTGGGAATGAAAGCATCCTTTCCCGGTGGGCTGCCGGAGACTATTGGTGCTCTACAGGGGTCGCTGTTGGGACGGCTTCTTTTGATGCTGTATATCAATGATTTAGATGATGGAATAGCTGGCTTTGTTGTCAGGATTCCATCTGAAACAGGGTTAGTAAAGGGGCGGTCTGTGTTGAGGAAACAGGTAGGCTGTGGAAGGACAGATAAGGAAAATCAGCAAGGAAGTGACAAGTGAAACACAATTATTCAAAATGCATGGTCACGCAATCTGGTGGAAGCAATAAACCTACAGACTACTTTCTAAACTTGGAGGAAATTCAATAAGTATTGAGATGCAAAGGGACTTGGGAATTCTTGTACATAACGCCATAAATGTGACCTTGCAGGTTGAGTTGGTGATGCGCACACCAGTGCAATATTAGTATTCATTTCAAGAGGTTTGGCATATTAAAGCAGGGATGTGATACTGAAGCGTTTTAAATCACTGCGGTGGCATCATCCTGAGTATTGTGAACGGTTTTGTGCTCCTTATCTGAGAAATGATGCACTGGCGTTGGAGACAATTAACAGGATGTTCGCTAATGGCCATTCCAGGAACGAAAGTGTTGTCATATGAGGAATGTTTGATGGCTCAGGGCTTATACCCACTCGAACGTAAAGCATGAGCTGGAATCTTTAGAATGTTGAAAGGGTATTTTCGATGGGTTGGGAGTTTTGGACAAGACGCCTCGAGATAGAGACCGTCCATTTATACAGAGCTGCGGAGCACTTCCTTTCGCCTGTGAGTGGTGCATTTGTAGAATTTGTTACCACAGGCAGCTGTGAACCCAGGTCGTTGGGAGTATTCAAGGCGAGGAATGAGTGGCAACGGCATCAAAGGTTACAATAGGGTCTTTTAAGAGCAAATTAGACAGGTACTTGGAGCTCAGAAAAATAGAGGGCTGTACGCTAGGGAAACTCTGGGTAGGGTTCATGGTCCGCACAACGTTGTGGGCCGAAAGGCATGTAATGTACTGTTCATTTCTGTGTTTTATGTGCTAAATTACGGGAAAAATGCCGGGGAGTGGGAGTAAGAAACGGAACAAAGAATCATTCATGACTGAATGGTGGAGCAGACTCGATGGGTCAAATGGACTAATTGTGCTCCTGTGTCTTATGGTCTGAAGATCCATCCGTCACGAACTGGCCGGGCTGTGATGATCTGAGGAATACAGCAACAGTTCATTCAGCAACACCTGAATCCCGGTGGAGGATTGCAACATTTATGGATCAATAATCAGATTAATCCCTTTTTATATATTAGATACTACGGAATCAAAGAGAGTGGACGGCAAATGCATGATTCACGAGGCATAATTCTTCCGTGAAAGCAATAATAATTTTCAGTTCAGTTTTCAGTTGCACAGAGTTGTGAAGAAGATGATGAGGGGCATTCATCGTGTGGGTGGTCAGAGGCTTTTTCCCAGGGCTGAAATGGTTGCCACAAGAGGACACCGGTTTAAGGCGCTGGGGAAAAGGTACAGAGGAAATGGCAGGTGTGTTTTTTACGCAGAGAGTGGTGAGTGCGTGGAATGAGCTGCCGGTCACGTTGG
Source organism: Hemitrygon akajei (assembly GCF_048418815.1). Lineage (NCBI taxonomy): Eukaryota > Metazoa > Chordata > Chondrichthyes > Myliobatiformes > Dasyatidae > Hemitrygon > Hemitrygon akajei. The sequence continues at coordinate 3,226,170 of NW_027331953.1, forward strand.
TGGAGGCGGATACGATAGGGTATTTTAAGAGACTCCTGGATATGTCCATGGAGCGTAGAATAATAGAGGGCTATGGGTAAACCGAGTACATTCTCAGGTCGGGACATTTCGGCACAACTCAGTTGACCGAAGGGCCTGCATTGTGCTGTAGGTTTACTATTTTTCCATGTTTATATTCCCAAATAGCGGTCGCATGTTGCTCAATTCAAATACTACACCAAATAAACATTTTGATGCTGCAGGAGGAAATAATTCCGTTCGCTTTTATTTACAGATTTCTCCCGTCGCTGCGAACAGGTACTTCACTGCATATTTCAGCTCGTCCCTGAATTTTCTCTGTGACAGTCCATAGATACAAGTGTTGGTGCACATGCTGAGGAAAGACAGCATGAACCCGCATTGCTGCAGGATATAGGTCGGTTTGCTGAAATATCTGTCTGTGTAGGAATAGTTTTCCACTTGCCACTTCATCGAATGTACGAGATAGGGCATCCAAAGTAATATGAAATTCGCAGAAAGAGCGAACAACAGTATCATTGACTTTCTCCGGTTCTGCACCTCTGGATCATGACGATTTCCGCCGCTTTTCCGAAGTACCTGGCGAACTCTATTTGTTGCTATCACCCGTTTGACGGTGGAAACATTGAATAACAAAATTAAACAGATTGGCAGTGACGGTGTTGTGATGCCGTGAAATACCTGGTAGGCTATCCACAGGGGTGAGGTGAAGTATTCAGCCACGGGGATACAACGCCATCGATCTACTGCAAAGTAAAATGGAACGGCCTGGGCACAACACGCCGCACTCACTGTTACTACCACCACAGTCGCTGTTCTCTCGGTGCAATATCGGTTCCGAAGCTTCTCACAGCAGATGGCGACGCACCGATCGAAAGTGAAAGCTACCGTCAGCCAAACGGAGCAGTCCCTGGTTGCGAAACTCACGACAAGTAGCACAGAACACACCGGCGTTACGACCAAGAAATGAGCAAACAAATAGATATAGTTTATCCTCTCTAATATAAGAACAACGATCACCACCATTAGATCGGCTGCCGCCATTGCCACAAGGTAGAGAGTGATGCATTTGGACAGACCGCATTTCCCCCGGAGCAAGATCACAATCGCCGTTAAATTAACTGCAATAGTTATATTAAAAAAAACAATTACTATCAGGTACTGCAGAGTGATCGGTGTGACTTGATTTGCGTTGTGTGAGTAGTAATGGATTGGACCATTGTCCCGAGTCTCTGCAAGGGTAACAGTCCCCCTGCGCTGACCAAGAGGCGATATGGCTGGTCCGACCAAGCTGATTCTAACTTTTATTGCACAATTTTGATCTCTGCAGTTTCAAGTCCAAACGTTAACCATCAGAAGGAAAATCAGGAGTTGACAGCAGAGCGCCCACAACTGGCTCTGTTCAGGAGTGAACTAAGGGCCGTTTTCCTCTCCTGTAAGGCGAGGTTATAAGACACTGCCCCGAATAGGATGTTGTCTTGCAGAGAAGGGTAGAGGTAGTGGAGAGAGATTTTTAACCTAATTAAACTTCCTTAAAAGAGTATTTAATTAGATTTCATATAATTTTAAAAAATATATTTTTTTAAAAAGTCATGAATGCATTTCACTCTAAACCAGGAGATATTTGCAGGCCGTTGGCACAGCCTTCTGATCTCAGAAGATGTGAAACAGATCTCAGGGCTCGCTGGTCACAGGGAGACAAACCATGAACGTTAAAGTCAGACGTTACACTTTGTGCGCTCTGTCCAGAAGAACGGAGATAACGGCGAGGCCTCCTGACTTTTATCAGGCAGAGAGAAACTACAAAATTACGAACAGGTAAATCATGAGAGTTTTACTGTAAGCGCTGCCAAGGCATACTTAATCACCGAAACATTCGTGGGAAATCAACATGCTCACAGACACATCAATATTAATTTAAAAACAATAGCTGGACATTAAGTTCAGTGGATTCAATAAATTGTTGCTTATATAGTTCTGTTGATATTGAAAAAGAAACAAAAAACTGAATCACCTAACGATTGAGACAGTTATTGTAATAACCATTAGAACATAAGACAAAGAAGCATCATTTGGTCATTTGGCCCATTGAGTCTCCACGGACATGTGGTCATGGCTGATACATCTTCCCTCTCTGTGCCAATCTCTTGTCAAACCCGTATCCCTTCATGTTCTCACCAACCAACCTCTGCCTTAAATAGACATCAAGACGTGGCATTCACAGCAGCCCCTGAAAACGACGGCAACCAATTTACCATTTTCTGGGTAAAGGATACGCCACACCCTCATCTCCATTCTGAATGGGCTTCCCTCTGTTCTGAGGCCGTTTCCTCCAGTCACAGACTCCCCAAACATATGAAACATCCTCTCCTAATCCACTCTATCAAGGCCATTCATGAGTTGATAGGTTTCAAGTAGGTCACCGTTTTCTCTTCCGATTTCTAATGAAGAGTGTCCCATCAAACTCTTTTCATATGATAATCCGTTCATCCAAGAATCATTTAATTTGCACACCTCATACTTTTGTAGTTCCTCTCCATTTAGAACATAGCCAACTCTTTCATGTGACAATACACTTCCCGACACCAAATTCCATCTGCCACGCCTTCGCTCATTCTCTAAATCTATCTCAGTCTTACTGTGGCCTCTCTATTTTCTCAACACTACCTGCCTCTCAATCTGTCTTCATATTGTCAGCAATCTTTACAACAAAGCCATGAATTCCATCAACCTGTTTATTTAAATATAACATTAAATCAATCTCATTCAACACAGTCCCTGTTAAATAACACTAGTCACCGTCAGTCAACCAGAAAAGGATCCCTATTTCCCCACACTTTACCTCCTGCCCATCACCCGCTATTTTATCAATGCTAGAGGATTCCATATAATACCATGGGCTCGTAGCTTGTTCAGCAGACACATGAGTGGCTCCCTGTGAAAGTTTTTCCGAAGATCTATGTACACACCAACCGGCTCTTATTTTTTTATTTTGCTTTTTATATCTTCAAAGAATTATATCTTCCAAGAATTACAACAGATTTGTCAGGCAAGATTTGCTCTTGAGGACACCATCGCCTATTTTATCACGCATCTCCAAGAAACCTGAAACCACATCCTGAACGATTGTCTTCACCAGCTTCACAACACCTGTGTTCAGACTAACTGGCCTCGCATTTATTTTATTCTGCCTCTTTCCCTTCTTTGAGAGTCGAATGACATTTGCAACATTCCAGTCGTCAGGAGCCATTCCAGAAGCTGGTGTGTGTGTGTGTGTGTGTGTGTGTGTGTGTGTGTGTGTGTGTGTGTGTGTGTGTGTGTGTGTGTGTGTGTGTGTGTGTGTGTGTGTGTGTGTGTGTGTGTGTGTGTGTGTGTGTGTGTGTGTGTGTGTGTGTGTGTGTGTGTGTGTGTGTGTGTGTGTGTGGTTTTACACTTGATATTCCTTTGCTCTGCCCACTGTAAATCCACACCATCCAAATGTTTGCCAGTTATTTCTAAAGATTTGATTTCATTTTAACAACAGAAGAACTCCGCTCCCTTGCCTTCCGATACAATGTGTATCGTTGGACATTTATCTTCCAGCGTTAATCTTCTTTTAGCCACGAGTCAGTGATGCCTGCATCATCATACAGTTCAATCAGTAAACGTGATACAAGCTAATCTACTTGATCCCGTATACAGCGCGCTTTCTAGTGTAAAACCTTCAGTCCTGCCTTCGCTGTGCTCGGTTTTGTCCACCGTTTACGTTTCAGTGGATCTGGTTGACTACAGCTTCGTCCTACGTTTATACTTTACTTGCTTGGAGTCTCACTACTCATTACCTTTGTTTGTAAACGAACTGCTTCCTCTTCAACACCATCACTCCTGCTTCCATCCGCCTACCATCGAATAAAAATCAACCAGACAGCTGCAGCTCGCCTGCCCGCAAGGATATTGGCTCCCATTCGGGCTCAGGTCGTGCCTTCCCCAGTAGAAATCCCAAAAAATCCGTGAAACTGAACCTCTGCCCCTCCACCAGTTCCTCGTCCACGCATCCACCTGCCAAATCACCCGATTCGTATTCACACTGGTACGTGACACAGACAACAAATCAGAGATTACTACGCTGGAAGTCCTGTTTCTCATCCTTTTAGCTAGCTTCCTAACCTCTCTCTTCAGTTCCTCCTCAACTTGACCACCTGTGTCACTGGTGCCAAAATGTACCTGGACTTCCGGATGCTCACGCTCGCTCTTCAGAATACCGCGGAACAGATCCGGGACTTCTGTGATCCTGGCACCAGGAAGACACCATCGGGTTGGATCAATCGCGCCCCCAGAAACTCCTCTCTGTTCCTCTGACTGTAGAATATCCATTGAACACTACAGTCACTTTTATCACTCTGCTCTGCAGAGCCACTGTACCAGAGATCAGTCACTGTGGCTCCCTGCAGTATCTGAAGTTGTATAATTATAATTGCGGGGAACGGCCACAGGTGTACTCTGCACGGGCTGTGAATTTCCCCTTCTTCTCACGACAGTCGCACAGCTACTTCCTCCAGCAATCGAGGGCCATCGAGAGGAACAGATACACATTGTATCCCTCCCCTCAGCCGAAAGTCGCGCTGGAAGGGATAAAGTAATGGAGTAATGGCCGCAGCCCCAGGTTTTAGGACAAAGGCATTCTTGTTTGGGGAATCATGGGGAAATAATTCACTCCTCTTAGAACAAATATTGTGTTTTCTTCGTTATTCGGGAAAAACCTGGAGAAAGTGTCATGATTGCTGATTGGACAACAAACAACAGATATGAAGACAATTTATCTGAAATATTCAGGATGGAGGTACCTCGGAAGGTTGAACACACTTTTAAGCAATTCAATTGCAATTAAAAAAGCGACGTGAATCGATTTTACCATTGATTTCCTTCACTGTAGCACTACGCAACCTTTATATGATATCACACCAGAAATGTAATGTACATAGAGAAGGTATTTTGTTATAATTCCCTCAGTTTGTGATGACAACAGGGGAAGTGTCCATTTTACATGGAGGGAAAGGGAAAAGCTAATGAAACTTGGCGATCTAATAAATACTTACGACACATCGAATCTCTTTCTCCCTGCAGTAAACTTTCAGCTTATTATGAGCAGAATTGTGCCGGGGCTGCCTGAAGTCAGTGAGAGAGAGATATCACGGCACAGTGCGGTCTCAACGCTGGCTGAGCCTGAGGAGTCACTGTTGTCACTGTCATGAGGCTGCGTAAAGGAGTATCTTTGCGAGCTGCCCTGGGGAAGTCAATCTGAAGGGTCTCGACGCGAAACGTCGAAAAGGTTTTCCTTTTCATGGACGCTGCCTGACCTACTGAACTCCACCAGCATTGTGAATGTGGTATTTCCCTGTTTGCGCATTTTGTAAACATATTTCAACTTTCCCGGCATGTAGTTGTTTTAACAGTACTACAACGTATAATGTATGCTTAATCGATATTACATTAATTTATTTAAATGTATCAAACACGTCAATTATATCCCCGGATGAAATCAAACCAGGAAATATATTAAAATATCAAAATACTATTAATCTACGATGCCCCGAGCGCGATATAAAGACATGGCATTACCTGGAACAGCGAGTGCGGCAAGCACCGGGCAGTAAATTCTGACGATATTATAAATTGTGGAATATCCCATTTTCTAACTCAAACAGCGATCAGTTGTTCAAATTGTCCCAACTGCCAGCATGCACTAGTTTGAGGAGTTCTTATACATCAGTGGAAAACAAGGTTAAGTCAGGCAGTGTTCCCATTGGGATCATTAGACACAATCTACTGATCAAACACAAAGTGTCAAATATTATTAGTCATTGTCTCATTGTCTACCATCTTTAGTTCGTCAAGGAAAATTAGAAAGACCTACTTTTCATGTTACCGTAAAGCATTTTCAGTGACGAGGGTTAGTGCAGTTCTGTTTCACTGTTAAAAGAGAGAGAATAAAAGAACAGCAAACGCTATCTCCTTTAGTTATTGATCAATTCTAAATTGCTAGAAACAGGTGAACCAGTAAGACGAAGCGTGTTCAATGTGGGTGAAATGTGCGGTGAGCCTTCTTAGCAGAGCCCAGCTTAGTAGCCTGTCTTGTCATTCCCGTGCCTCCAACGCTTCTGACGACAAGCTCAGCGGGTTAAATCTTGAATGAGAATTCTGATTGCGTTCCTGAATATCCAGTGACTTTACAGAGTCGAACAAATCTGAGCACCTGCAGAAACTTTCCCGACAGGAAAACGTCTGGACACAGAATCACCACTCGCAGGCAACAGAAATCCCACCTTAACTCTGTGGCAACAGACATTCCTCTGTTCTGTGCCGTGTAGACCAGGTGGTGAAGGGTGAGCGCGGCATGCTTGCCTTCATCATGGGGGCTTTGGGGGATTGGAAAAGCCTTCAGTAGCTGAAAATGTATTAAGTATGCATTTAAATGTATACTTAAATATAAATGTATTAAATGCCATCAGACTCCTCAGTACACGGAGCCTGGGCTGACACCAACGTACTGCTCTCTACTGTACCTATTGTCTTTTTTATTAATTATTGTAATGTCTGCACTGTTTTGTGCACTTTATGCAGTCCTGGGTAGGTCTGCAGTCAAGTGTAGATTTTTTTACTATGTTTTATTTACGTTGTTCAGTGTAGTTTTTGTACTGTTTCCTGTACCACCATGGTCCTGAAAAACGTTGTGTCGTTTTTACTGTGTACTGTACCAGTTATGGTCGAAATGACAATATAATGAGTTGACGACTTGAAGTAGGGCGCACATGTATCACCGCGCCGTTCTGGTCACCACACTGCATAGATGACGTCATTAGCTGGAAAGTTTAGATAGGCGAGTGATGTAATTAACTGCAATAAGTCATATAAAATTAAAATAAAATATTATTAGCTGCTGCAGAATGATCAGTGCAACTTTACTTGTGTTGCATGAGTAATAGTCGAACGGGCTGTAGTAAGGATAACAGGTGCACTTGTGCCGAATGGGATGCGATGCGTGTGTCCCGTTCAATCTGATTCTACATCATAATGCACAATTTAGATCTCGTTCATTTTGCATGCCGAAGTTAACCATCACAAGGAAAGCCAGAGGTTCCCAGCAGAGCGCCATCTAGCGGTTTTGTTAAGTAGTGAATAACGGGCCGGATTCCAGTCCCGGAAGGCGAGGTTATGAAGTGTTGTCCCGAATAGGCTGGCATGTTACGGAGACGCCACAGGTAATGGAGAGGTTGGCTTTAAAATCAGATGATATGTCGAAATAACGCTTCTTTAAAATAGTTTATTTTATTGCCTTACATTTAAAATGAGATTAGTATATAATTACATCGACAAAAAGTCATGAACAGACCAATAAAGATATAAACTCCTTTATTCCTCCAAAGAAGAAAGGTAGGATCACTTAATGAAGGTTTAAATAAATAATTTCGATAACTTAAACTACAAACTTTAATTTTTTTAAGATTAAAAACTAATACGAAACTGGAATCAAATTCGTAATGACTGCTTAGTCACAGGGTATAAATTTAAATTAGTAGTTTTGGCCAGTTGTACAGTTAGAGAAGATCCTAATAAAGAGGTTACGTAAAGGTGTTTCGCAGCATTCAATTCCAAATTAGGCCAAGGTAGTCTATCAATAATTATTAAATTCGGACCTCCATCCTTTTTTAATTTTTTAAATGATATTCTTGATCTTGTATTATTCCAAACAAAAGATGAAATAACAGAGTCAACCTGATCAAAAAAAATTCTTTGTTAAAAAATAGGGATATTTTGAAATACATATAACATTTTTGGTAAATTCTTTATTTTAGCTGCATGAATTCGGCCGGCTAATGAAAGTGTAAGTGGATACCATCTACAAAGTAATTGCTTCATAAAATCCACTAAAGGAATCAAATTAGTTTAATAAATGTCTTTATGATTTTTTGTAATAATAATACCTAAATATTTAAATGAGTCCGTAATTCCAAAAGGAATGTGATCATATATAGAAACAGAATCATTTAGGGAAAATAAACCACTTCTATGAAAGTTTAGTTTATATCCAGAAAACTTTCCAAATTCGTTTAATATTTTCAATAAAATATTCAATATAAACTAAGGGATCGTCAGCATAAAGGCAGATCTTATGAATAGTCCCATTTATGAAAATTTAATGAATACCTTTAGCTTCACGAAGTGCAATAGCCAAGGGTTCCAGCACCAAATTAAATAACACGGGACTTAATGGCCATTCTTGTCTCGTACCCTGAGAAAGCACGAAAAAGGGAGATCTGCAATTATTAGTAATAATAGTAGCAATAGAGTTTTATATATCATTCGGATCCACTTATTAAAATTAATACCAAAGCCGAATTTCTCTAAAACATTAAAAAAAAGTGTTTCCATTAAACTCTGTCAAATGCCCTTTCAGCATCGAGAAAGACAACACATTGGGGAGTGTTAGAAAAGGATGAATATATAACATTTAACAGTCTCCGAACATTAGAGAAGGAATAAGGGCCCTTTACAAAACCTATTTGGTCTTGAGAGATAATTTTAGCTTTAAAATTCTCCAGCCGATTAGCCATTATTCTTCAAAGAATTTTAGCATCCACATTTAAGAATGAACTAGGTCTATATGATACACAGTCAGTGGAAGGCCCTTTATTATGTTGATTTCAGGCCTACTTCCTGTGCCACGTGCAAGCGGGGTAAGAGCTGGGAAGGTAGTACAGTTAAACCTGCAGCGAAGCAGTTGGTGCAGCGGGGTAGTTTCAGGTGTCGGGATCATTGAGCTCCCTTCACTGGCAGGTAAGACCGGTGTCATGGCAACAGGCTACACCTAGGATAACGTTGTTTCGCTGGCAGCGCCTGGGAGAGTTTTAAATCATGTGGTATGCTGGTGGGAATAAGCAGATATCATTCCACGGACGGTAGGGGGAAGGTCGAGCAATGTTGAAAGGAAGTCCAGTTCTGGCAAGGACAATGGTGGAACAGAGGCACTGAAATATTCATTGATTTATGTCGTGATAGGGCACAGAGTAGATTTACAACATTAAACACACCGTTTTACAGATAAGACAACCAACCCACATTGTGAAGTCGCAGCCCAAAAATGACCACACTCAGTCCGGTGTAGACAGGGAGCTTCGCTAGCCCGTTTCAACACGAGGAAGACACAGCTGCACAAACCAGATCATGGATGCACAGACTCGGCCCAGCACAATTCCAACACGCAGCAGGAAATGGACATGCAGACAGCAAACACGGTGTTGCGGGGACACAGACTTCCACAACATCAATAAGCTGTGGATTTTGCAGATATATCTCTGCTGTAATCCCGAGGCCAGCTGCTACTACCAGCGCCCCCAACACCCCAGCACCTAAACCTCCCCACCGCAACCACCCCGACCCCCGAGACACACACACACTACGCTGAGCAGAAACAGTCAGGAGCTCTCCATAAGGAAAATGAGCTGTACAAAGCCAGTCCTTCACAAATGGGACACACACAGACTGTGTATAACTCAACGCAATCTGCAGCGAGCACTCAGACCTGCTCGCACTCAGCAACGTAGTGCACAGTTGTAACTGCGTACATCTCCAGCGTTTCAATGACAGAAATTTGTAAAGCACTGACGCTAGACTGCAATTCATTGATACAAGCGATCATCTCACTCTCACTGGGTATATTTTAGGATATAAGTAGAGGTCTCAATAAGTGGAAGCTCCGACATTACATCAAATTCACCAAAAAAGCATATTTCCAGACTCTACATGAGATGTAGGGCTATAATATACAGCCAAATAAATTGCTTAAATGTTTTAGCATCGATTGAATACGATCCTACTTTCGAAAAACTAGAGAATTTGAATAAATTATCCAGCTGGAGAGATGCAACTTGTGGAGCGCAGCAGGGATCATTCGTGGCCTCCTGTAGGCTGCTGTGAACAGGTTGGATGGTTCATACAATGAGGCACGGTGAGGTGCAGCACTTGAATACAGAACGGAACAGACGGATAAAGTCGGAGCTGTTCTGCTGTTTCAGACAGATTCTATGGAGAGGCATAAATAGGAAATATTTCATCTGAAACTCGCATCACGATGATCCAGCCCAGGTTCTGGTCCCATCCTGGGTGTTCAGAGATAGGGAGAATACAATGTCTGTGATCCTTCAAGAGGAACACAACCATGTTCTCGGCTCCGGAGGCTTGCGCGCTTCAATGCTGAACAGGCCAAACGGTGGAGACCAGACTAAGTGTGGTCCAGCGGTTCTCCTGCCTTAGGTGTTCACCTCAGGGCTAAGAACCATGACTGGTCAAAAATAGGGAAACAGGGATTAAGATTCCTTCTTCCCTGTGTACGAGCAAGGTCAGACAGAGATGGACGACGTTCATTGCTTCGTTAAGCGACAGCGGCTCAATGGGCCGTAAGTCATGACTGTGATCAGACTGGACTAGAGGCCTCCCAAATGCTGACAAGAGGTACGGGAACATGAAGTAGGCAGTGCATGGAAAGACATAAATGCAACATTTGAGCCCCACACATGTCCGTTTACTTTACCCCTCTAACCTTAATCTCATACCCTCTGATATTATGCCTCTTAGTCCTAAGAAAATGGCAGCTGTTCGCGACCCTATCTGTGACTCACATAATCTTACAAACGGATCGGTTACATTCCTCAGTCTTCACTGCTCGAGAGAAAACAGTCAAGTTCCTTCAGTGTACATCAGTGCCTGTGACAGTAATAAACCGGTTTAACAAATGAGCACATCCCCTCTCATCCCGCAGCATCCTAACAAACCACTGCTGCACCCTCACCAAACCCGGCGCGTCTGTGCTATATCGGGCGCCCAGAACCGGTTATAATATTTCTGATACAACCTCACAGAGATTTATGAAGCAGTTGCATGACTGCTTCCTCAGTTCAGTGTATTGACGACTACAGCCCGTCCTGGCAGATACATTGCTAACTACCCCGTCCCGTCGGAAGCCACTTTCAGGAAGCTACAGACATGGACCCTGGGTTTCTCTCTCCGTCCATCTTTTCAGAGCCGTCTCATTGGCAGAGTTGTATTCCGCATCCTTTGCTCTCCAAGTTGCAATGATGGATACCTGTCTTGATTAGACTCCATCTGGTGATGCTCTTCTCACAAAGGAATATATCCTGCTGCATTTTTACTAAACCGTCAACTATAACACCAACATTTGTATGATCCACAAACCTAGACTTGCGCCCACACACACGATACGAGAGAATATGCAAATGTTGTAAATCCAAGACAACACACAGAAACTGCTGCAGGAACTCAGCAGCGTTGCAGCATCTACGGAAAACAGAAAACAGTGGGAGTATTAGGCCGAGACCCTTCGTGATGACAGAATTACCCCTGTCTCAATTCATGTCTCAATGCAAGTCAGAGATCTCCAGAGAGGTTAGGTCCAATTGACAGTATTCTCTGTCCTCGATGTCTTTGCTGAAACATAGAACCGAACAGGTTATTGTTCCGACCGCATTTGGAGTGGTCTGAGCAGCTGTAGGACCCAAATAGAATATAGACCACTTATCATAGAACAGCACCGCGCAGTACAGGAAATTCTGCCCACCCTTTACGCTTCCAAGTGCGAGCATCCTGTCCGAAATATTTGCGTCTCTGACAGGGATAGAACGTAAACATTTCCCTCTCCCTATGTTTAAACTTCAATTAGATCTTCAGGAGTAGGGTATTTTCCTTCAGTGGATAATATCCGGCATTTGCTGCCAGTGGATATGGTTAAATCAGATATGAGAGGGTGTTTACGAGCCTTTCCAAACGGAAGCTTGAATAGGCAGAGGAAGTTATGTGCTGAGGGGATTAGTCTGGTATGGTCATACAAACGGCTGACGGCTGCCTCTGTTGACAGTGCTGCTCATCCCCGGATGTACTCAAGACGTTCATTAGGCGTCCTGCAATGTGAAATGTTGCTGGACACGAGGTCGTCTGTATCGATAACAGATGTTAAATCGCAGCGATGTGTTCACAAGGACACCCAGGTCTCTCTGAACGTTTCTCTCTGACCTCATGTGAAATGGGCCCTTCTTTTCCACTTATCTGCCCGGAACAGATGATCTCACATTTTCATCCGTTCTCTTCCAACTGCCACGTCTTCACCCATCCAATTACCCTGCCAACAACCACCAAATATCCATTGCAACCTTTTCCCCACTGACACTGCCATCCAGCTCTTCATATGACACGTCATTCAGTCCTGGAATCATTTTTGTGAATGGCCTTTGAACCTTCTCCTGTTTCACTACATCCTTTCGGAGTTGACTGGATCGAAACGGTTCACAACGCTTGACGTGAAACCTCAGCAGTGTTTTATAAAGCCTCAACATTAAATTATTGCTTTTTATATTCTAGTCCTCCTGAAATTAATGGAAGCATCGAGTTTGCCTTCGTCATGACTGACTCAACCTGCAATAAAGCTTTAGAGAATCCTGCACTTGGACTTCCAAGTCCCTCAACACCTCAGTTGTTGTTGCATATTTGTTCATACACTTCCCGACAGTGTATTTCATCTGTGACTTCTTCGTCCATTCCCCTCATCGGTATACGTCCTTCCTTAATTCATGAAGGCATCTCTTGTCCATTGCCGTCCTCTTACATCCGCCGAAGGTTGCATCTTTAGTTTAATTAGGATCGGAAACTGGAACAAACAGCGATGTATTGCCGATATTATTACTGCGTTCACAGAAGCTTATTATCGGTAGAATTTGGCAACTTTAGAGAGGGTGCAGAAGGGATTTACCTTTTCGACTTTGAAGCTAAGTTAATCGAGCTAAAACTTTTCTTTTCGAGCAAAGGAGGATGAGGGGTGAATTGTTACAGATATATTAGATAATGACAGCCATTGATAGAATATATACCCAGTTATTTTTTCCCATTGCGGTAATAGCCAATATAAGAGGGCATTATTTTAAGGTAATGGGAAGTAAGTATAATGGTGGCTGTCAGAGAAAAGCAGTTTGTGAAGAGTAGTGTCTGTGTGGAACATTCTCCAACGGACGGTGATAGGTCTAGATACTTTCGGGACATTTATCAAAGATGACAGCAAAATGGATCTATGTGGGAGTGATCCCTTACTGTGCTGTAATCTCCATTCTCTTCATGGTATCCATTGTTCTGCTGCTTTCTGCCTCCTCCAACTTACCTGGCCCTCCTTCTATCTTTCTAAAGTGAGTGCGGCGTGTTGTGCCCCAGCCATTCCATATCACTTTGCAATGGATCGATGGCGTTGTGTCCTTGCAGCTGATTACGCCACATTAGCCTTCTGGAGAGCCTACGAGGTATTTGACATCATCTTAACACCGTTACTACCAATATGTTTAATTGTGCTCTTTAATGTTTCAACCGTCAAACGTATCATAGCGACAAATAGAGTTCGCCAGGTACTTCGAAAAAGCAGCGAGAATTGTAACGACCCAGAAATAGCAAACCGGAGAAAGTCAATGATACTTTTGTTCGCACTTTCAGCCAATTTCATATTATTTTGGATGCCCTATGCTGTGCATTCTGTGAACTGGCAATCCGTAAACTATTTCTATACAGATAGATATTTCAGCTCACCGTCATACATCCTACAGGTATGTGGGTTGATGCTGTCTTCTCTCAGTTGCTGCACCAACACGTGTATCTATGGCCTGACACAGAGAAAATTCAGGGAGGAGCTGAAGAATGGCGTAATGTGTCTGCTTGCAGCAACGGGAAAGATTTGCAAATAAAGTGCAAACACAATTATTCCTTCTTGCAACTTCAAAGCGATTAATTAGGATAGTATTTCATTTGAGCTCCAGGCGAACGTGTTTTGGTATCTCACTGTTCAAACGATTTGCGTGAGTTAGGCAACAAGGTTTAAATTATTATCATCATCAAGGAAGGTAACTCACTGGGATATCATGAAATTTCAATCCATTACATTTGATTACACCGTATCTAAGCATACGGACGGGAATGAGTCTCACCCATTTGGAGAGGCAGCAGAAAGGCAACTATGGACTTGTTAACCTGACATCAGTGGTTGGGAAGATTTTGGAATCGGTTGTTAAGGATGAGGTTATGGAATACCTGGAGGAACACAAGATAGGCCAAAGTCAGCATGGTTTCCGGAAAGGAAAATCCTTCTTGACTAACGTACTACAGTTTCTAAGCAGGGTGGACAAAGGAGATGCAGTAGATGCGGTGTACTTGAATTTTCAGAAGGCCATTGACAAAGTGCAGCACATGAGGCTGCTTAGCAAGATTACAGCCCATGGTAATACCAGGGAGTAACCAACATGGATGGAGCTTGGGCTGATCAGCAGAAAGCAGAGCGTGGGAATAATGATCCTTGTCTGGCTGGCTGCCGCTTACCAGTGGAGTTCCACAGTGGTCAGTTTTGGTACCGCTGCTTTTTACAATGTATGTCAATGATTTGGACTATGAGATTAATGGACTTGTGGCTAAATTTTCTGATAGTACAGAGATAGGTGGAAGAGCGGGCAATGTTGAGGAAATAGGAAGTTTGCAGAGGGACTTAGATATTTTAGGGATCTGGGCAAAGAGGTGGAAAATGCAATACAAACTTCGGAAGTGTTTGGCCATACACTTCGTTGGAAGAAAGAAAACAACCCATTTCTTTATTTCGATGGGGAGAAACTTCATTTCATTTCATTTTTCAATTGTTTTATTGATTTTACAGCAAAAAATGTACAAATCATAGGAGAAATTTTAGCAAACAGGTAATACAAAGTACGCATACATTGTCAAAATCAGATAAGTATAATGTTACGCTATTATATATACAATCATATACAATCATATTACATATCACAATTATTACATATTACAATCATATCACAATAATACAATCATGATTACATATATATTCAAGAAACCACGACTCCTTTTAACAAATCGTAAAAGAAAAAGATTGGGAATTTTATTTAATAAATGGAAAAAAACACCAAACTAAACCGGAGCAAAAAAAAAGAAAAGAAAAAGGAAAGAAAAGAAAGTTTGAGCAGTCCATTTGAGGATAAAATTAGAAGAAAGAGAAAGAGAGAAAACATCCTTCCAGTCACCTCCGAACCTTCGCAGAAAATAAGGATTTTCCCTAAAGAGAATAAAGAAAAATAAATAAATAAATAAATAAATAATTAAATCATATGATAAAATTGAATAAAGGGTCGCCAGACATGCTCAAATTTAAAAGATGCATTAAATGTCCGGCTTCTAATTCTCTCCAAAGTTAAACATGACATAATGTAGGAGAGCCAATAAAGTACAGTAGGCGGATTAGAATCTTTCCAGTATAACAAGATAGCTGTCCAATCCAGAAAAGTTGAAAAGGCTATCACACTACCTGCTTCCTCAGGAATAATATCAAACATTTTCGTAAGTGAATTTGGTTGAAGATCCACATCTATAACATTGGATAGTATCGTAAACACATCCCTCCAAAAATTATTTAAGCTTACACAGCACCAAAACATATGAGTCAGAGTAGCCACCTCTGCGTTACATCTGTCACAAATAGGGCTTCTGTTAGAGAAAAGAAAAACACGCGCCAATTTATCTTTGGACATATGGGCCCTGTGTACTATCTTAAACTGAATTAAGGAATGGCGTGCACAGATAGATGAATTATTAACCAGATAATACATTTTACTCCATTGATCACCTGAAAGTGAATGTTGAAGTTCTATTTCCCTGGTGCGTTGAACCCTATCATTAGGCGACATGCGAGCATTCATTAACTATTTATAAATGATAGCTATTTAGAAAGACTTCAAATTTCAGAATTGTAAAGGGAAATTGTGAGTCCATGTGCAGGATACCCTAAAGGTTAACCTCCAGGTTGAGTCGGTTGTGAAGAAGGCGAAGGGAATGTTAGCATTTATTTTTAGAGTTTTAGGATATAAGAGCAGGGATGTCATGCTGAGTCTCTATAAGGTTCTCGTGTACACGGAGTATTATGTGCAGGTTTTGGCTCCGTATTTTGGAAAGGATATACTGACATTAGATTCACAAGAATGATTCCAGGAATGAAAGGGTTACCGTATGCATAACGTCTGGCAGCTCTGGGGTGTATTCCCTGGACTTCAGGAGAATGAATGGGAATCTCAAAGAAACTTTGTGAATGCTAAACGGCTTGAAAAGATTAGATAGAGCAACGTTATTACTCATGGTAGGGGAGTCCAGGACAAGAGGGCACGGCTTCAGGATTGAAGGACGTCCATTTAGAACAGAGATGCGGTGAGAGCACTTCAGTCAGAGGGTGGTAAATCGGTAGAATTTGTTGTAGAGGGTAAGTCATTGGGTGCATTTAAGGCAGATATAGATAGGTTCTTAATTAGCCAGGACATCACAAGATATGGTTTGAAGGCAGGGAAGTGGGGATGACTGGAAGAATTGGATCAACCCATGATTGAATGGCGGAGCAGACTCGATAGTCCGAATAGCCTCCTTCTCGTCGTATATCATGTGGTCTTATCGTCATAAAAAACTTGAAACATGCTCCGCTGAACTTATCGGTTGGAATAGGGGTTGAATCGGTTGAATTAGGGGAAGAAGTAAGCCCTTTTGCCCATCGAGCCTTCGCCATTTTATCATGCTTGGTGCCATGATATCTTGTGACCAACATTCTACTAATTTCTCACCAGATCATTCATGCCCCTTACAAATTAAGAATATATCATTCTGCCTTAAGATGTTCCGAGTTTCCTTTTCGCTTCGTCTACTCCTTGCGTCAATCACTGGCTGGAGGAGACTCACTCATTGTGCTCTCAGTTTCTGGTAGTGAGAACAATATTCACCAACATGATTTATTGACTGAGTAATTGAGACAAATTGTCAGTCATGGACCCACGTAGAGTGTTGTTGATTGCAAATCCTTCCAGACCTTTCTTCAATGAATCGGGTTCCCCTTGCGCTACCATTGTTGTTGCCCTTACTCGCATCTTCTCCAAGTCACCGCCACCCGTCCAGAACACATCTTCGCGCCTCCCTAACAGGGATACAGTTTACTTTGTACTTACCTGCCACTCCATGAACATCCGCATCCAGCACGTCATTCTCCATCACTTCCGCCTATTCAACGGGATTCTACCACCAGTCGTATCTTTACTTCTGACCTCCCCCTCTCTGAGGCAGAACGTTCTGTCCTTAGCAACAGCCTCAATTTTGTCCCCAGCAACATCCTCACTTTTGTCCCCCTCCGTCCATACCTCAGTGATTTCCATATCCGCCATGACGCTGAAGTCTTCTTCGTCGCCGACGACTCCGTCTCCTAATTTAACAAGGATTCCCCTCTCCCGCATTATTAACACTTTCTCCCGACTTCAACCCTCCTCCTCCCCCTGAACAGCCCCCCCCCCCCCGGGACTTTGGCCTGCACTCCATCTTTTGATCTCCAACTATATCCGAGACATCAACCGTCTCAACATCACCACTCCTCTCTCCTGTTCCAGCCTCACTCCCTCTAAACGCATTGCCCTCCAAACTCTCCGCACTATTCCTAACCTCACCATCAAACTCGCAGACAAAGATGATGCCTTAGTAATCTGGTGGACAGACCGCTACCTCACTGAGGACAAACAGCAGCTCTCTGACACCTCCTCTCTTTTACCCCTGGAAAAGGTCCCCACCAAAACACATCAATCCATTGTCTCCCGTACCATCACCGCCCTTATCAACTCCGGAGACCTTCCATCCTCAACCAATAGACTGATAATTCCCGCACCCCGCACTGTTCGGTTTTACCTCCTCCCCAATATCCACAATCCTGACTGTCCCGGTGGACCCATAGTTTCGGCCTGCTCCTGCCCCACCGAAGTTGTATCTGTCCACCTGGACTCCATTTTGTCAGTCATAGTTCAGTCCCTCCGCACCTACATCTGGGATACATCCCCATGCCCTCCACTCTTCAATAACTTCCAGTTCCCCGGTTCCGACCGCTTCATTTTCACTGTGGATACCCAACCCTTATACACTTCCAATCCCCATCAAGAAGGCCTCAAAGCCCTCCACTGCTTTCGTGACAATAGACCTCACCAGTTCCCCACCACCGCCACGCTTCTGCGTTTGGTGGAACTGGTACTCACTCTTAATATCTTCTCTTTTCGCTCTTCCCACTTTTTTCAGACCGTGGGTGTAGCCATGGGCACTCGCATGGTGTCTCCGCTATGCCTGCCTCTTCGTTGGTTATGTGGAACAGTCTATGCTCCAAACCTATAATGGTACTGCTCCCCAACTTCTCCTTCGCTACATTGACGACTACATTGGTGCTGCTTCCTGCATCCATGCTGAGCTCGCCAATTTCATCGACTTTGCCTCTAACTTTCACCCAGCCCTCAAATTCACTTGGTCCATCCCGGACACTTCCCTCCCGTCTCTGGAGACAGACTGTCCACTGACATCTTCTATAAACCCACTGACTCTCATAACTACCTCGACTATACCTCATCCCACCCTGCCACATGCAAAAATGCAATTCCCGTTTCCCAGTTCCTCCGGCTCCGCCACATCTGCTCCCAGGATGAGGCTTTCCTTTCCAGGACATCTCAAATATCCTCTTCTTTAATGATCGTGGTTTCCCTTCTGCCGTCATCACTGATACCCTCAACCGCATCTCCTGCATTTCCCGCACTTCGGCCCTCAACCTATCCTCCCGTCACCACAACAGGGACCGAGTTCCCCTTCTCCTCACCTATCACACCACCAGCCTCCGGATCCAGCATATTATCTTCCGCAATTTCCGCCACCTTCAATAGGAACCCACCGCTAAGCACATCTTTCGCTCTCTACCCCTCTCCGCTTTTCGCAGGGATCGTTCCCTCTGCGATTGCCTGGTCCACACGTCTCCCACAGATCTCCCACCTGGTACTTATCCCTGCATTGTAAGTGCTACACCTGTCCCTACACCTCCTCTCTTACCACCATTCAGTGCCCCAAACAGTCCTTCCAGGTGAGGTAACACTTCACATGTGAGTCTGTTGGAGTCATCTATTGCTTCTGGTGCTCCTGGTGCGGCCTCCTTGGCGAGACGTGACGCGGATTGGGCGACCCCCTCGTCGAGCTCCTGCGCTCCATCCGCTACAACAGATAGAATATCACAGTTGCATCCCAATTCAACTCTGCTTCACATTCCCATTCTGATATGTCCATACATCGCCTCCTCTACTGCCATGATGAGGCCAAACTCAGGTTGGAGGAGCAACACTCATATACCGTTTGGGTAGTTTTCAGCCCCTCGGCATGAATGTTGAATTCTCCAACTTCCGGTAATTCCCTCCCCCTCCCTTCTCCAATCCCAGTTTCACTCTGTCTCTTCCTCCAACTGCCTATCACCAATCTCATGATTCCGCCTTCTTCTACTACCCATAGTGCTTACATCTTACATTCCTCCTTCAGCTTTCCTGCCTATCCCCTCTCTGCTTCCCCTGCCTCACCCCTTGATCTTTCCCCTTCTGGTTTCTCACCTGTCACCGACCAGCCTTCTACTTCCCAGCCTCCCCCCGCCTTCTTTATATGGTCCCTACCCCCTCCCTCTTCAGTCTTGACGAAGGGTCTCGGCCCGAAACGTTGACTGCTCGTTTCCATCGATGCTGCCCGACCTGCTGAGTTCATCCAGCGTGTTGTTCTGTGCATTTGCCTTTCTCACCTATGAATCAACCTGCAAGTTAACCTTCAGGATGTTTTGCACAAGGACTTTCAAGACCCAAAGCATCTCAGATTTTTGTATTTTCCTTCTATGTCGAAAACTGTCTGCTCATTTATTTGTTTCACCAGAGTGCATAACCATGCATTTACTAGCGTTATATTTCATTTACCACTTACCTGCCAAGTACACCATAACATTCTCTTAACAATTGACTCAGACATCTCCCCCAACCATTGAGTTCAGGCTGACTGGCCTATAATTTTCTTTCTGCTGCCCCTGTCCTTTCCTAAAGAGTGGAAAGACATTTGCAATTTTACAGTCCGCCGGAAACACGCTGGACCCCAATGTTTCCTGAATGACCTATACTAATGCCTCCACAATCTCCAGGGTGCAGATCATCTGATCCGGGTGACCCTGAATGACCTATACTGATGCCTCCACAATCTCCAGGGTGCAGATCATCTGATCCGGGTGACACTGAATTACCTATACTAATGGCTCCACAATCTCCAGGGTGCGGATCATCTGATCCGGGTGACCCTGAATGACCTATACTAATGCCTCCACAATCTCCAAGGTGCGGATCATCTGATCCGGGTGACCCTGAATGACCTATACTAATGCCTCCACAATCTCCAGGGTGCGGATCATCTGATCCGGGTGACCCTGAATGACCTATGCTAATGCCTCCACAATCTCCAGGGTGCGGATCATCTGATCCGGGTGACCCTGAATGACCTATACTAATGCCTCCACAATCTCCAGGGTGCCGATCATCTGATCCGGGTGACCCTGAATGACCTATACTAATGCCTCCACATCTCCAGGGTACGGATCATCTGATCCGGGTGACCCTGAATGACCTATACTAATGCCTCCACAATCTCCAGGGTGCGTATCATCTGATCCGGGTGACCCTGAATGACCTATACTAATGCCTCCACAATCTCCAGGGTGCGGATCATCTGATCCGGGTGACAAATGAACTTCTAGGTCTTTCAGCGTTTTCAGCACCTTCTCCTTTGTAATAGTAACTGCACTCACTTCTATTACCTAACCCCCTTCAACCTGTCTTCCGCAGTGAGGACTGATGTAAAATACTCATTTAGTTCATCTACCATCTCGTTGTTCCACTTTATTCTGTCTCAGACCTCATTATCTGGCAGTCTTATATCCATTCTTATCTCTCTTTTATTTTTTAATATGTAGTTTTCTAACCAACTTGATAGTGTTTGCCAACTTGCTTTTGACAAATTTTGCCATTTGGTTATTTATTATTCTTTTCGAGTTCATCTGTCTTGCATCTTCCTCGTTTTTCCCGGAAACCTCTGCAATTTCAGCTCTGCTATCATCCCTGCCTGTTCCGCCCGCCTTCCAATTTACTTTTGACATCTCATCTCTCATAGGACTGTAATTTCCTTTACATCACTGAAGTACTGTGAAGTCAGACTTGTGCGATCACCTTCTATTCAGAAGTCAGCCCGAGTCCACAGCACTTTAGTGAACTTTTGAAAGTACCTGATTCTACGAAGTTCTTTAAGTTCAAAATGAGGCGGAGAAACTCTCGTGGTTCACCCTGTAGCAGGGAAGGGTATATTTAGGCAGTGCATTAATGATAAGGGACTTGATATTTAGCGGTACAAACAGGAGATACTGTGGCCAAAAAGAGACGCAGGATCCTGCCTTGCCTCCCAGGTGCAAGGGTCCAGATATAATCGAGCGGCTGCAAGATGTTCCGAAGGGGAAGAGTGAACAGCCAGAGGTCGTGGTGCATATTGGGACCAATGTTGACCAATCTGCCAACACAGATGCCTTGTGCAGGAAGGCACAGAGTCGACTGTACTTGCTTAGAAGGTTGGCGTTATTCAATGTCTGTAGTGAGATGCTGAAGATGTTCTATAGGTCAGTTGTGGAGAGCACCCTCTTCTTTCTGGTGGCGTGTTGGGGAGGAAGCATTAAGAAGAGGGACGCCTCACGTCTTAATAAGCTGGTAAGGAAGGCGGGCTCTGTCGTGGGCAAAGTACTGGAGAGTTTAACATCGGTAGCTGAGCGAAGGGCGCTGAGTAGGCTACGGTCAATTATGGAAAACCCTGAACATCCTCAACATAGCACCATCCAGAGACAGAGAAGCAGTTTCAGCGACAGGTTACTATCGATGCAATGCTTCTCAGACAGGATGAAGAGGTCAATACTCTCCAATGTCATTAGGCTTTACAATTCAACCGCCAGGACTTAAGAACTTTTTAAAAGCTATTATTAATGCTTTTTGAGAGAGTGATTTAGATGCATATCATATTTTTACTGAGTTAAGTATTGTATGTAATTAGTTTTGCTACAACAAGTGTATGGGACATTGGAAAAAAAAATGTTGAATTTCCCCATGGGAATGAATAAAGTATCTATCTATCTATCTATCTATCTATCTATCTATCTATCTATCTATCTATCTATCTATCTATCTATCTATCTATCTATCTATCTATCTATCTATCTATCTATCTATCAATGGGGAAGGGGTTCTACAGACTGAGTATATAGAGTTTGGAAATAGGGTGAAGAGAAGGATATACAAGTTCATAATTTCTGGTTTACTCCCAGTGCCATGGGCTAGTGTAGCTAGAAATGGGATGATAGCACAACTGAATAAGAAATTAGGAGATGGTAAAGGGGGCAGTGTTTTAATCTTCGATCAATGGAACATATTTCTGGGCACGTGCGACCTGTAGAAGAGGGACGGTTTGCAGCTGATCTGGAGGGGCACTAATATGCTGGACGGGTCGTTGGCTAATGCTACTCGGGAGGATTAAACTGGTATTGCAGGGGGCTGGGAATCGGAACACCAGGTCACTTAGTGAAGGACTGGACACAAAGTTAGTTATCGGTGAAAGTACGGACAGGCAAAATCAAATAAATAGCTATGATAAGATATATAGTTTGTGTAATACACTCCTGGGCAAGGTGTGTAGTTCAATGCAGGGAATATTATGGGTAAAGGTGACGAACACAGAACATTGATCAGTGCATGGAGCTACAATGCTGTGGCCATTACAGAGACTTGGTTGATAGATGGGCAGGGATGCGTGAAGTTTTTCAAAAGCTGGAGAAGGAAGTAAAAGAGGTGTGAGTTGCACTACGAATCAGGGAGGATATCACAGCCGCACTCAGGGGAGACGTAGTGGAGGGTTCAGACACTGAGTCCATTAGAGTAGAACTCAGGAACGGAAAGGTTGCAATCTAGCTAATGGGATTGTACTACTGCCTGCTGTTGGATAAAGAGTCTATTCAGATGTCCTCTCAGTGGGTGAGCTGTAAGGTGACAGAGACCAAACTCCTTCACTTCCAAGATAGATGCAGATAAGGATAGGATATTTGTAAACTGAAAAACGGCAAATTACGGGGGTATTACGCAGTAACTAAGAACAGTTAATTGGAAATAACTTCTCTTCTGGCAAATCCACATCGGACATGTGTAGTTTCTATAGAATTCTGGAGAAGGATAGGTCTGGACCCATGGTTGAAATGTTTGATTGTAGAAAAGCTAACTTTGAGGAGATGCGAAAGGATTTAGAAGGAGTGGATTGGGACAATTTGTTTTATGGAAAGGATGTAATAGGGAAATGGAGTTCATTTAAAGGTGAAATTTTGAGGGTACTGATTCTTTATGTTTCTGTCAGTTTGAGAGGAAAGGTTAAAAGTTTGAGAGAGCCGTGGATTTCAAGGGATATTGGAAAATTGGTTCGGAAAAAAGATCTACAATAAATATAGGCAGCATGGAGTAAATGATGTGTTCAAGGAATATAAAGAATGTAAAAAAGAATCTTAAAAAATGAAATTAGAAAAGCTAAAAGAAAATATGAGGTTGCTTTGGCAAGTGAATTGAAAATAAATCCAAAGGGTTTCTACAGTTATATAAATAGCAAAACGATAGTGGGGGATAAAATTGGTCCCTTAGAGAATCAGAGTGGACAGCTATGTGTGGAGCCAAAAGAGATGGGGGAAATTTTGAACGATTTATTTCCTTCGGTATTCACTAAAAAGAAGGATATTGAATTGTGTAAGGTAAGGGAAACAAATAGGGTAGTTATGGAAAATATGGTGATTAAAGAAGAGGAAGTACTGGCGCTTTTATAGAATATAAAAGTGGATACGTCTCCGGATCCTGACAGGATCTTGAGAGAAGTTAGTGTAGAAATAGCAGGGGCTCTGACTGAAATATTTCAAGTGTCATTAGAAACGGGAATGTGCCAGTTGTGCTGAATTCAAACGGTGTGTTGGAAAGATATTATAAGTAGGAGAGAAACTATTGACTCCACTGAAGGTTGCTGTTTCGGTATTTCATCGGTTCAGTTACCAGGCCCCCATAAACCCTCGGGGCTCCCCTTCTCACAGTTTTCAGTCGGTGGCCCCCTTCAAATGTGCCAGGGCCCCCAAGGGAGCCATATGGACCCCGTTGAGAATCGCTGATGTACACCATTTATAGGTGCCTTTGAGCTAGATAATTGCGATCAGCTGACTGCACGGAACTCTCATTGGATAATTCTCAAATTAAATTCTACGCAGAGGAGGAATTTCAAATATGGGTGCCATGGGAATGACCAGGACACGTTGTAACGTTACCACTGTGGTCAGTGTCAAGGCTCCAGAGGCTACATTATCATCATGGTCAACGGTGCGCGTGGAATAGTAATGACTTCGGCAGCTTGGCCTGCAGTAATATCATCATCTCAGGTCAGTGATCTGAGATCCAGAGAAGCCATGACGACATCAGCGTGATCAGTGACGTGCTTTGAAAGTACAGATCATTTTGCATATTGAATACAAGAGCCCGTAACCGTTCTGACGTTCCCGCTTTACACTCAATGTGTCTGTTCGTGTCCGCTGTCTTGCAGTTCCAATCCAGAAAGTGGTTCTCCAGGAGGTCAGAGAGAAGAGTCTGAATGTGACTATTGGAGATTTTGGGCAGATTCATCATGTCTGTGTTTCACATGCTTCCCCTTCTGCAGAGAAATCATCGAAGGATGATTTATTATCAGAGCAACAAATAAAATTATTACAAAACCTTTAATAATAATGTGTCCTATTTTCATTTTATACCAACGTGGTACATCCCACATTTCTGCATGCGCTGAACTACAACGGGTTAACAACATCTATTTCTGACTGTAATTAATCTGATTTGTGATGCGCAATAATTCTCTTTGTTGCGCACAGCCTGCTTGGAACAACATCAACCTGAACGTTTATTTGCAGCACTATTCACAATATTTTTGAGTACTTAACTACGTTATACGTATGTTTACCTCCATACGCGATGTTTTAACAATTATATTTCTTTATTCTGTTCTTGGCAGTATGCGAGATCAGAAAAAGAAGCAGTTGTGTAAAGCTGTAAGTGATGGAGACTCGATATTTTTATGTTCCCCAGTGTGTTTCATTATCCGCATCATTGAACACAAGCTGCACCTCTTTTCATATTTTAGGTTCTTTTCCCACTCCTCCACGTACAATGTCCGGAATTATTTCTGTGTAGGTAGACCTAATAGAATAGACGTAAGACGCTCCATCCCATCACTAGCCTGCAGGTTACACCTGAGCATACTGTAGCCTCTGCTTACTGATGTACACTGGATATGGTCCAAGAACTTGCAGTAGAGTCACAGACTAACTGTGTTGCCTGCCTATGCCCGGGTTCGGGACGCCTGTAGAGGAACTTGCAGTGGGAGGTGCATGTGGGCACCGACAACATAGGTAGAACGAGGAAAGAGGATCTTTGCATTACCACCTGAGCGACATTCAATAGGGTCCGGGAGATTAGAGAGTTAAACACCAGTTCATGAAAACTATTATAGATTACAGGGAGACCCTGATCATTTGGGGAAGAGGGACACAGAGTGACAACTGGATTACAATACAGATATGCACTGTCTGATGAGAGCTGATGAGAGCTGGACTGTGCACATCTCTACTCACATCATTCTACAGGGACACAGTCGGCTACACCGAGCCTCAGTGTGTCCCTCAGCATGTACTGCTGCAGCCTGAAATGTGGTAGTAGGAGACGGGGGAAAATGGCTGGTTTGATGTTTCACGGGATATTAACACAGAACAGTTAAAGGTGCTTGCTCCACCTTTTCCCAGTCCTTTGCCTTCTTTCCCTCCACCGGACATGACGCTGCTTCACTCAGATGGCTGCTCAGTGACAAACTGACTGCTGCTGTCTCCTGTTATACCCAGAACCTCGACCTGCCCGAGGAAGGTGCGGAGAGACAGACTTGGGAGGAGGATGAGACAGAGTCAGAGTGACGGACTGCAGAGAGCGGCCCCTCATCTTCCAGCTCCACCTGAACTTTAACACATCCACCAGTTTCCAACGATACATGCACAACAGAACTGAAAGGCAGCGCTCTCGTCAAACTCTCTCACACTCCGGGTCCACACTGAAGGATTCCCTGGTTTTACTGATCCCGGCTCTGATCCTGAATTTTAAGGAACAATTCCCCACTCTACAAAGAAACACTTGAGGGGTCGGTAAAAGTGATGGCAATCCTTCCCTGGGACCGAGAACAGTGCAGCGTGCCCTCCTCAGACACAGCAGCCGGAGGGCGAGGGTACAGCTGGTCTCAGTGTAAAACCAGATTGCGAGGAGAAAATGAAATATGGTCGCAGGAAGGAGCTGCATATACAAGCAGATCTGTGATATTACAGCCTTATACATCACAATTGAAGGGATTCAGGAAGCTAAATCGGACTGGAGCCTCATCGAATATAAAGAGAGCAGAAAGACTGGCACAGCACAGAGAACTCGGGGCAGTGGTCTGTGCCCCAGTGGGCATGATGTGCGAAACTGACCACCGTCTGACTGAGAAACATAGAGCAACAGATTCCTGTTTAATCTCTGCCCTCTCGCAATCTCGTGCCCTGTAGTTGCGGATTCCCCATCCCTGTTACAAAAGTCTCTATTCATCCACACTATCTACGAACTTCCTTGTTTCTTACACCACTATAATATTGACCCCATTCTCCCATATTCCAAGGAAAACAATCCTAAACCGCTCATAACTCAGTCATTTGTGACACAACAATGACCTTGTAAACTTCCCCTGATTATTTCCAACTTAATGACATCTTTCCCGTAACTAAACACGATATTTAGTGTTTAATATGTGTTTAAGATGTGATGTAAACTCACATCTTATACAACTGCAACATAACACCCCGACCTTTGTCCTCTGTGCATTGACTGATGAAGGCCAGTGTCCAAACGTTTCATCATCAACTTCCGAGTCTTTGACTCAATTTGAGACCCTGTCAGCTCATTGAGTGAAAGGCCACTCATGTTTGATTAACATGAAAAAAGTTTGTCTAGCTGCTAGAAAAGAACCTATAGATGTGGTTGGATTTTCAGAATGCATCTAACAAGGTGTCACATGAAAGGCTTTTGTGCAACACCAGAAATCACAAGACCAGTTCACAAGAATAGAAGACTGGTTTTTATATAGAAGACAGAGACTCGGTTAACAGGTTTGTTTCAGGATTGGAGGATGTAGCCACTGGAATATCCACGGATCAAATCCACCCTCAATTACATACAATCAATATTAAAATTTTGTTGTAGTGGGTGGAGATTTGGTTGGTAATGGGGTTTCTAAGGGAGTGGAGTAAGTTCAGGGCAGGCAATTATTTACACTCGATATCAATCACCGGAGGAGGGGACAGAGTGTGAGGTGTCCAAGGGTGTCTGTCAATGACATAGGATGTGGTGGGGGTAATGTTGTGATGGAACATTTGGTCTCTGCCACAGGGTATAGAGACGCTGGGTAAAAGACAGAATAGTTGGAAAATGGAGTTTAATGTGGTAAACAGCGATGGCGTGTTCAGTGATGGAAAGAATCAAAACGCGGACTATTATTTATATGGAGAGAAACAGCACATGATTCAAGTACAGAGTGGTCCAGGTGTTCTCTTGTACAAGTTACACACAAACAGCAGACAGGTGCATAGAACTGTTGATGGACATTTATCTCTGTGTGATTGGTGTAGAGAGACGGAGAAGTGTTGTTACAGTGTCAGACAAGTACACAGCGATGGAGTTTGGGAAGGTAAAGCAGGCCAGGACATACACAATGTCATGTGAAGTGTTAGTGAACAGAGATCTTGGGATACAGGCACATAGTTCCGGAAAAGTCACAACACAGATTGTCATGGTTGTGAAGTAGGTGAACAGCATGCCTCCCTTTGGCAGCAGAGGAGTTGCATTACAGTTGCACAAAATATTAATTAAATCACAGCTGTAGTAACCTGTGCAATTCTGGTCAGCACAATAAGGAAGAAGTGATTAAGTGATTAAGCTGGAACGGTGAAGAAACGATTCACAGAAACGTCGCCTTGACTGGGGTCTTGTGTTACAGGTAAAGATCAGACACTCTGGGGCTGCTTTCGCTGGAGTGAAGGAGGCTGAGGGGGGACCTAACCGAAGTTTATAAAACTATGCAGTTGTAGATAAGGGAAACAGTCAGAGTCATTTTCCCAGGGTGGAAATGTCAAATTTAAGAAGGCTGCCTTTACAGTGACAGGGTGATCATTTAAAGATGGTGAACAGCTCAAGTGGTAGATCAGTTTTATTTACAGAGTGGCGGGGCCCGGTATGGGCTGCCATGGGGAGTGATTGAAGCAGATATGATAGTGACATTGAAGAGAGAGAAGTGATTCCGTTTAATGTGGCATTGTGTTCAGCACAGACATGGTGGGAAGAAGGATCTGTTCCTATACCGCACTGTTCAGTGTTCTGAGTGAGCCTCAGTGATAGAAAACTATTTAACAGGAAGCACCGACAGGGGTATCTGTGGCATCTAGTCGGATCATCAAGAGTGGTAGAGAACAGACAGACCAAGGATTACAAGTACATAGTGCTCTGGAAGTGTAGGTACGGTGGTGAAGAAGACATTCATCAGTTAGAGTTTGGAGTACAGGAGATGGGACTTCATGTTGTGACAGTACAGGTCATTGATGAGACCACAATGTATTGTGGGCAGTTCTGGTGACGCATTTATGGGATGAAAGTCACTAAGCTGGGAAAGGGCAGAATGTTTTGAAAGGGGAAAGATCAAAAGGCAACCTCTTCTACTTAGTTGTGGGTATATAGTACGAGCTGCAAGAAAACGTTGCAGAGAAGACACAGTCACAACATTCGGGCAGGTGAATGGTTAAATGGAATTCTAGGATACACACCGTGGTCAATATGGCCGCGTTTTTGCCCTGTACATTTCTGTAACTGAGGGCAGGATGGACAGCACTAGAGATTCCTCACTCTAGGAGTAGATGGTTCACATGTGACTAAGGGGGAATGTAAAAGATGAGAAGAGGAATGTGCAAAAAAACGTTTCTCCCCACGCCCTTTAAATCATTCTCGCCTCACCACGAATCTACTCTATCTAGTATTAGATGATCTTTGTTGTGAAAAAGTCTGCAGCCATTCACTTTATCGGCCATGTCCCTCAGAGTTTATCCACTTCTATACGCTCAACACTCAGCTTTCTACATTCCGGGAGCACAGACCGAGGCTTTCCAGTCTCTCCTTGTAACTCAGTCCCAGTCGCTCCTTCTGAATCTTTACTGCACCCTCTCGAACTGAATCACATCCTTTCTGTAGCTGAGCAACAATCCAACTACAGTCTCAACAAAATATTGTATAGTTGT
This sequence comes from Hemitrygon akajei, assembly GCF_048418815.1. NCBI lineage: Eukaryota > Metazoa > Chordata > Chondrichthyes > Myliobatiformes > Dasyatidae > Hemitrygon > Hemitrygon akajei. The sequence goes on from NW_027331953.1 coordinate 3,255,571, forward strand.
GAGGATACATCCGAACTCTTGTATTCAATACCCTGACTGACGAAGGATTCATGCCAGAGGATTTCTTCACCACCCTGTTTACACTGTCACCAGTTTCAAAGACCCACAGACACTGAAAAAATAAATGAACAAGTATAATGTTTTGGTGTTATTAATTTAATTGGATACTCTTTATCTAGATTTAGGATATTGGTGAAGATCTGATCACATTTCGAACATATTCATGCAGAAATAGAGAAGATCCTGCAGAATTCACAAATTTCTCTCACATCTGTATCTGTGTTGTGAGGCATTTGCCACTCTGGCCCTCTTCCCTAACTGATCAGGATCTCTATACGAATATTATTCACTATCAACAACATGTCCGAACTTACTGATGAAGTCTTTTGCATTTGCATGCAAATACATTGTTAAAATAATGAACAACAAGACTCACAGCTCTGCCCTCTGGAGCAGATCACTAATCCCCAGCCTGCATTCTCAGAAACAGTTTTATTCACCTCTGTTAATAAGATTTTGTAAATCTACAAAAACCTCTGTAGATCCATCAACCACAACCTCCCGCAAACAAAGCCACGCTGACACCTGCTAATCAGACACTGTCCATCCAAATACAGGTGATTCCTGTCCCCCAGAATCCCCTCCAGTAGCGTCCGAACTACTGAAGTCAGGCTGACTGACCTGCAGTTCCCAGGCTTGTCCTTGACAGCTCTTTAAACAATAGAACAACATTGGCCACTCTTCAGTCACTGGGGCAACCTTCAGTGGACCTCAGCAATTTTCTCTCTCCTTCCACAAAGCAGTGGGTCAGGCCTGAATGATTCCTCCACCTGAATGCAGTGTAGGCTGCTCATAACTGCTCACTGGTAATATGAATGTCCTCCAAATCAAGTCCACGAGTTTGCATTATCCATTGAGCAACCATGATACTGTACTCAGTAAAGACAAAGTAGAAATCATTGATTGATTCATGATCCCACCCATTCCCTGTGGCTCAGGACATGGAGACCCTGCTGTTCTCTATGGGGCCTCTCTCTCCCAAGCCACACTGTTACTCCTAACATAGCTACAGAACCTGTTGGTATTTTCCTGACCTACCTGATCAACCACATAACATTGGCTTGTCCTCCTGGTTTCTCTCTTAAGAGCATTCTTAATAAATTTTATTTTTATCAGGTGATTTGCCCGAATCTGACCTGCTACACCTAGTGTATGCTTCCTTTATTTCTTGGCCCGACCTTTATATCTCTCATTGGCCAAGGTTCCCTCAACTTGCCAGGTTACCCTTCACTCTAAAAGGAACATGCTTCTTCTGCACAGCTGCAATCACACTCATATAAAAAAACTCCCACTTGCCATCTGTTCATTTTCTGTCATACAGATTCTCTCACCCCACCTCTACTAGATCCAGTCAAATCCACTAAAATTCACATTTTCTCCAGAATAGATCCCGAAACTGTAAACTTGACCATGCATTCCCATCACTATCTTCAAACCAATAGAAAGAATGAAGAAGCTATTAACAAATACAAGGGTAAGACGTGGGAACACGAAACAATCCTCATAGAGGAATCAGAATAGGAGAGAGTGAGCAGTTTCAAGTTCCTGGGAGTTAGGATCTCTGAGGATCTATCCTTGTCCCAAAATAACAATGTAACTGTAAAGAAGACAAGACAGCAGCTATATTTCATTAGAGTTTGAAAAGATGTGATTTCCCAATGTGCTGTGCAAAATGCCCACCAGCCGCAGCCCTGAAGACCTTCGCGCCATGCTGCGTCATCTTATGAGAGACGGCGCGCCACACGATCAAATTTATCTGTGCCTGCTCATGCCTTTTCTGTGCCCAATCCGAGAATCTGCACACTGGATAGAAACTTCCTTCACTGTGCTATCAGAATTGGGATCCGCCTTCCAGATGCCGTGATTGGAAACATCTCCGACGATGGGGTCCAAGCCTTTAAGAGTTGAGTGCACAAACACCTGTCATCTCTGGGAGGGAAGTCACATGCTTCTTCATAAGCTATCATGAAAGGGACCAAGATGGCAATGCTTGGTTGTTAGTAGGTAGGGGTTAATACTTGACTTTCAAGAACACTTGTGAGTTATGTTCCGACTGGACTCAATCCTTAAACTGCTGGAGAACAGTGCTGAAAGAACAGGTGCAGTTTTCTCCCGGTCGGGATTTGTTTTTTCTTTCCAAGAGCTCCTGCCACGTTTTGTCACCCTGCAACCTTGTCCTTCAATCTCTTTGAATTATGAAGGACAGCATGTGTATAAACGTCTCTATCCAGCAGACATCATCATGATCATTATGACTCCAGTATTTCTACTATTCTTTAATGATTCTGAATCGTGCACAGGAATTTTTTGTATTTTATCACTGAGCAGCAGTGAACCATCTGATTGGCCTATCAGAGTTCTCTTTGAGAACCAGGAATGGAAGTCGCTCAAAAACCTCTCTCAATGTACAGTGAAGAGTATCCTAACAGGCTGATTCACCCTTTGGTGTGGATGGGGGCTGTTACTGCGCAGGACCAAAATCAGCTTCCAGAAGTAGTAAAATTAGTCAACTCCATCTTGGGTCCGAGCCTCCGTAGTATCCAAGACATCGTCAGGTAGTGATGCATCAGAAAATCGACGTCAGTAATGAAGGACTTCCATCACCCAGGACATGCCCTCTTCTCATTGTTAAAGGCAAGAAAGAAATACAGAAGCCTGAAGGCGCACAATCAGTGATTCAGGAACAGCTTCTTCCCTTCTGCCATACGATTCCTAAATGGACATTGTATCCATGAACACCACCTCACTTTTATAATATATATATATATATATATATATAATATTTGTATTTGCAGCATATTTCAACATTTAAATATGCATATATACTTACTGTTATTGTTTTACTTGTTTTGTTTTTTCCCTTTCTATGTTTTCATGTATTGGATGAAACTGCTGCTGGTAAGTTAACAAATCAGAATCAGGTTTATTACCACTGGCATGTGTCGTGGAATTTGTTAGCTTAGCAGCAGCAGTTCACTGCGATACGTAGTATGGAAGGAGAAAACAAAATAAAATAATAATAACAATTATAGTGTCCAAGGTTTCAACGCCCGTTCAGGAATCGGATTGCAGATGGTAAGAAGCCGTTCCTGAATCGATGAGTGTTTGCCTTCAGGCTTCTGTACCTCCTACCTGATGGTAACAGTTTCCAAATTTCACAACACATACAGGTGATAACAAAAACCGATTCTGATTCTGATACAAGTGATTCTTGATCAGCTTGTTGAGTAGGCTGAGGAGTGGCAAATGGTGTTCAGTCCAGATGAGTGAGGTGTGGCAATTTGTGAAGTCATGTCAGAGAAGGACTTTGTGATCTCAGCACTGTCTGTCACAGAAACATTCCTCCCCTCCATTGACTCCAGCTGCATTTCTAGCTGCCCCTGGAAAGCAGTTAACATCAACAAAGACCCTTTCCACCCCGTCATTCTGTCTTCTCACACCTTCCATTGGGCAGCAGACATAAAGGAGTGAGAACACATAGCACCAGGATCAAGGACAACATCGCTCCTAATGTTTCTTAATTGTACGCAGGATTTTTTGTATTTTACAGCACTTTATAAAGTATGCATACCCACTTTCGAAGTTTTCATGTTTTATCGTTTTACAACATTCATCCACAGTGGTTTAATTTGGCTTTTTGACACTGAATAACAGAAAGACGATTTCGTGTCAAACTGAAAGCGATGTCTAAAAAGTGATATTCACCCCTTTAATATGACAAACCAAATAGTCACTGGTGCATTCAATTTGTTTTAGAATTCATATAATTAGTTAAATGGAAATCACAGTGTGTAGTCTGTATGCTTCAATTAAATGTCGTAAAAATGCCAATTGCTGTTGCGTCAGTGTCTTATGTTCTCTTCCATTTTTATACTCCATGAGCACCTCATTTGTTCCGGCCTGCTTATACCTGCAGTGAACCTCCTTTTATATCTTCACCAGGGCCTCAACATCTAAAAGGACCTAAGATGCCTACATCTTTCAACTTTACCTTTTATTCAGTCAGACATGTATAAGAATTTTACTCCCAAAGTTACACTTTTTGAAGCTTCCCACTTCCCAAGTTCACATTCGCCAGAAAACAGCCTGTCCTAATCCACACTTGACAGGTTACTTCTGATTCCATTAAAATTGACCTTTCTCCAAGTTAGAATCTCACCCCGCACACCAGACCTAACTTTATGCGTATTTACCGTGAAACAAATGACCTTGTGGTCACTAGATGCAAAGTGTTCTCTACACAAACCTTTGCCACTGCCCTCTCTCATTCTCTAATCGCAGATCAAGTATCGCACTCTCTCCAGTTGCAGTTATTTCCATGTTCATAACAAAATTGAATCTAACTCAGTTCCTCAATGTCAGTCAAAGAAATATTTCGGAATGCCACCGAATAATGGGTCTCTGGATATCTCCATCTATTCCCATTCAAGCACAGTGACCTCACAGTCTGACGATTCTGGCCACAAACCCATCAAATGCGTCATCCAATTCACTGAGAGAGAGGTTAAAAAGAAATGGTCCCAGCACAGTCACTTCTGGAAAACCACGAATTGCTGGAAGTCAGCCAGAAAGGTTTTACTTTGTTTCCAGTCTCTGTGATAGATAGCAGCTGACAGATGTGTGTAAGGGAACATTTTGGGATCTGCACAGAAGAGAATATTTGCCCCTGAACTACAAGGGAACTAATATCCCACTATAACACCAACCTTATGTTTCTTGCGATCTACGATCTCTCTGCAAATTTGTTCCTCTAAATCCGTCGGGGTGTTGAGTTCTCTGTAATACAGCCCCATGAACGAGGTCATAGCTTTTTTTTGTATTCATCGGTTCCACGCAAAACGCATCATTAGACGATTTTTCCAGTCTGGCCTGACTGCGTTGCCATGGACTCCAATCTTGCTAGGAATTTCCAAATACACCATATCTACTGCATCTCTTTTATTACTGCATCTACTGTAATTACCTCAAAATTGCAGTAGGTCTTTATCAGGCTGGATTTTTCTTTCAGGAACCCATGCTACCTTTGGCCTATCTCGTCATGTGCCTCCAGGCGCCCCATGATCTTATCCCTAACAATCGCTCCCAACAAATTTCTAAACACTGATGTCAGGCAAACGGGTCTATAGTTTCATTTATGCCGCCTTCCACCCTTGTTAAATAGCAGAGTAACATTTGCAATTTTCCAGTCATCTGTTACTTCGCCAGAACCCACCGATTCTGGAAAGATCAGTATTAACGCCTCCGCAATCTCTCAGCCGCTTGGTTCAGATCCCGAGGGTGACAAGGTGCTGGACATGAGGCTGCTTAACAAACAGGGAAGATTCTAGCATTGTCTGACTAGCAGAATGCAAAGTTTGAAGTAAGGGAGCTTTTTCTCGTTTGGCTGCCTTGACTGGTGTTGTTCCACAGACGTCTGTGTTGGGACCGATCGCTTTTACATTCTATGTCAGTGAATTGGATGATGGCTTTGTCGCAGGGTTTGCGGACGATATGAAGGTCGGTGAAGGGGCAGGTAGCTTTGTCGCAGGGTTTGTGGACGATATGAAGGCCGGTGAAGGGGCAGGTAGCCTTGTCACAGGGTTTGCGGACGATATGAAGGCCGGTGAAGGGGCAGGTCGCTTTGTCGCAGGGTTTGCGGACGATATGAAGGCCGGTGAAGGGGCAGGTCGCTTTGTCGCAGGGTTTGCGGACGATATGAAGGTCGGTGAAGGGGCAGGTAGCTTTGTCGCAGGGTTTGCGGACGATATGAAGGTCGGTGAAGGGGCAGGTAGCTTTGAGGAAGCAGAGAGGCTGCCTGAGGAAAAAGAGGAAAGAAATGGCAGATGGAATACAGTGCCAGGACGTGTATGGAGATGCACTTCAAAAAACAGCCCAATGATCCAAAAATCTGAAGCTCTCCGGCCTGCACCAGCTCGATCGCCACACGTTAAACTGTGTACTCTTCATACTTCTGATTTCACTGGTACTGTGGCATGGGTAGCAATCCTAAGGACACAGCACTGTAATACCCGCCATTTAACTTTGCACACATCTCCCTGAACTCGCTTTGAAGAATATTGACCCTCTTCGTACCCATGCCATTGGTACCTATATGGACCACAGCATCTAGCTGTTCAGCCTTCACAAGACCATAAGATTCTGGAGCAGAATCGGGAAATTTGACCCATGAAATCCGCGTTTTCATCGTGGCTGTTCCATTTTCCCCTTCAGCCCCCATCTCCTGCCCTCTCACCGTCGCCCTTCCTGCCCTGTCTAAACAAGAATTTATCAACTTCTGCCTTAGATATACCGAATGACGTCTCTGGCAAAGAATATCACAGATTGACAACCGTGACTGACAAGAGAAGTCGAAGCCAGCATCAGAGAGGGAATAAAATACAACAAAATTAATTCCAGCAGTAGCTGACTAGCAGGCGACGAAGAATGGGAAGAGAGGGGCCTTTTCGGGCTGGCTGCCAGTGAGAAGTGTTGTTCGACAGACGACTGTGTTGTGATAATTCTTTCACGTTATATGTCAATGATTTGGATGATCTAATTGATGGCATTCTTGCAACGTTTGCAGACAATACGGAGATGGGTGGAGCGACAGATAGTTTTAAGGACGGAGCGAGGCTGCAGAAAGACTGACAGATGAGGAAAATGGACAAAGAAGTGGCAGATGGAACGCAGTGCCAGGAAGTGTATGGTCATTCACACTTGTAGAGGAAATGAAAGGGTTGAGTACTTTCTAAATGGAGTGAAAATGCAAAACACGGACAAGCACAGAGAACTGGGACTCGTTGTGCAGGATTCCCTCGAGGTTATTTCAGAGTTCGAGTGTGTGATGAGGAAAGAAAAGGCGATATTAGCATTTATTTGAAGGTAGCTACAATGCAAGAGCAAGGATGTAATGTAACGGCTTTATAAAGTGCTGGTGTGGCCTCAAACGGAGTATTGTGAACAGTTTTAGATCGCTTATCTTCAGAAGAATGTGCTGAAACTGGAGAGGGTTCAACGAGGGTCACGAACATGATTCCAGGTTCGATGGCTTTCGGTCCGCATTCAGTGGGATTCAAAAGAATGAGGGGTGAACCGATTGAAACCTATCGAATGGTGAAAGGCTCTGACGATGAGCCGGGAAAGTAGAGGCGGATGAGCCTGACACCAGCGGTTAACGTATTGTCTGACATTCTAAGGGACAGGATATAGAAGTATTTCAATGGTATCAAATGTTTCAAATGTGTAGTTAATGTAAGAGAAATTATACAATATACATCCTGAAATTCTTCTCTTCACAATCATCCACGAAAACAGATTGTTTTCCCAAAGAATGAATGACAGTTAAATGCTAGTACCCGAAATTACCCCCAGTTCACCCCACCCACGCATAAGCAGTAGCAATGCAAATATCTCCCCCCCCCACCCACCAGTTGTGGAAAGCATCGGCGCCCTCCACCGAGCACTGAAACGTGCAGCAAACAGTTCGCTGATTTAAGATGTTAAATGTTTGCTGTGTTGCTTGTTCCGAGCTCTGTGCCCGAAGATCTCGGGGCTCCGGGCACACAGCCAGCAGCCAGCCCGCTGCTTTCGATCTTCCGTCTCCCACGACGCACCGATTTCCTGCAACGGCACCGACCTCGACCCACCCGCCTTCAGAGACACGAAATCCCGGAATACTGAAGGCGCGCTGGTGTTTTAGCCCTCGTCCTTGGTATAACGAATAACGGCCAGTCGTCAGACTCCAAGAACGGGTCCCATTCCCGCAAAGAACCAAAGTCAGTTTGTAATTCCAGGTCGGGGTCTTGAAAAGAAATATGAAAGGGAAAAATAGAGATATTAAAATAGAACTAGAGCTCTTTCTGAAGTTGCAAACAAGGAGTCGCCGTTAGGCGCCATCGTCCTCCTCAGCTCCACGTAACTTTGGAGTTCAATGGGAATATGGTAAACTGGATTTGCAGCTGACACCTGGATACAGAGCATAAGTGGCAGTGAGGCAGATTATCAAAACTTGGAGATGAGTTTAGCAGCTGGATAAATGGGCTGACGGTTTTGCAGCTGGAATGTAATGAGGACCGATGTGAGGTGTTGCGCTTTGCCGGGAACAACAGGGTCGGACTCAGACAGTGACTGGTTGGGGATTGTGGTCTGCGGAGAGCAGAGGGATCCGGGAATACAGTTCCATAGTTCAGGGCAGGGTCATGAAGAGAGCCTTTGGCACATTGGCCTTCATGAATCGAAGTACTGAGTACACGAATTGCAAAGTTATGTTGAAGTTGTAAAGGACGTTTCTGAGGACAATCCTGGAGTATTGTGTGTAGTCTGGATCAGAGAAAACCTACAGTACAATGAAGGTCCTTCGGCCCACATAGCTGTGCTGAACCTGTCCTTACCACAGAACTTCCCAGGCTTACCCATAGCCCTCTATTTTTCTAAGTTCCGTGCATCTACACATAAGAAGTATCAAGAACCTTGAACGATTAGAGCGAACATTTATAATGATGTTTCCAGGAGTTGAGGGCCCGACATGGAGAGAAAGATTCAAAGGGTTTTGTCGCACCGAAGCTGAGGCTTTTCCCCCCTCAGGTTGGGTGAGGCCTGAATAAGAGGTCATAAGTTCCGGGTAAAAGGAAATGGGTTTAAGGATAAAATGTGAAGGACCTTCCTTACTGAGAGGTCAGTGTGCGTGTGGAATGAGACGCCAGGGGAAGTGGTGAAATGAGGTTCCATTGAGACACTTGGACAGGTACATGGACGGGAGGGATGGTCCTGGTGCCGGCCGAAAGGGCCGTCGGGAAACAGACTATCACACTCAGGAGGAGACGATGGGTATGTTGATGTGTGAGGAGTTTGATAACTCTACATCCAGTCCCTAATAATCTTCTCCAGAAACGTGTCTACCCCTAACGTGAGTCTATATTTTCCAGGATTATCCATCATCCTTCTTAAATAACAGAATAATATCGATCAGCGCTTTTCTGAGATCTTACTCGTGGCTACAGAGAACACAAATATATTGGTCAAGTCACTAGCGATGTCATTTCCTGCCTCTCTCAATAATCTGCAGTATATCCTACCAGGCTCTGAGTAAATAATCCAACTTACTGCCCGATAAGAGACTAAACACTACCTCCTTTGTGGTCCTGTACTGAGACAAATTTAAAAGGCACTGTGATTATTTATAGGATAGGAAAGGTTTAGTTAGACTCCTGCAGCAGGGAAAATAACCTTTCAGCACCTGTGCCCATGTGACTATTCAAGCTAACTCATGCCCAGAGGAAATGGCTCACACGCAGGCAGATGGGATAATTTTGATTGGCACCAGTGCAGCCCGGAAGGGCCACTCTCAATGCTGAAACTGGAGGGTTTCATCCGAAACTTCGACAGTATTCCTCTCAGGAGATTGTGCCTGACCTGGTATGTTTCTTAAACTGTTGCATTCTATACAAAGTATATTTTGTGCAGGAGGTCTCCAGAGGAGATTCACCAGGAGTGTGGAGGATCGTAGTTCATAACTCCCAGAGTGCCTGCTGCCGGCTGGTGGCGCAATTTTCTCTGCATCGGCGGAGGCTGAGGGGGGTCTGGCAAACATCGCCGGGACAGACACTCGGAGGTGTGGACGGAGAGCCACGCCGGTCCCTGTAGATGCCGCGGCCGACGACCACCGACAGCAGTATCGCTGAACTCCGACATAGCGATAGAGCAGACGAGGAGGGTCTGAGTTTGTGGCAGATTTCCACCAGGCCTATCGTAGTTCAGACCCTTCACTGTCCCTGCTGTCACTGGCAGAGGAACCTGTCGGTCAAATGAGATGATTAGTTAATGTGAATGTCCGTCATGGAGAGAGGTGGGAATGTGAAAACAGCAACTAAGTTGCCTTAGGAAAATAGAGGCGTATCAGTTCAACAGGTTAAAGTACAGTTGGGTGTGTCTTATGCAGAGACCTTGCAAAAAGTTAAACCTGACTCTGACTGCTAAACTTAATAAAGTGCTCCCAGTCAGAGAATAGACTAGAGGGTCAGTGGATATATGTCGGCATTACAGTTTTCTCAGGAAAGATACTGTACTGGTGGATACAATGGAGTTTGTGATGTTTATAATGGATGTGGTGATTTGTACTGATCAGACATCTCGTCCTACAGGCAAAAACATAAAATGATTGTGAAAGCTGCAGGAAGGTATCTCGGTGTAACCGGTGTTATGATGGAAGCTGTAAATGAAGATCTGATGGGTGGAGTATCTGCATCCTAGTCTATCCCAGCCTGATTTTTAATCCTCAACACATTAAGAAGTCTGTTTCTCATTTGTCAGAATCCCCCGATGGTTTGAGTATTCAGGAAAAGAGATTATTTTCACAGTTAAGTTTTTTTCTGTGCAGGATTATATTGTCGTTTGGAGTGATTGGTCATTTGATAGAGAGGTATTGCTGACAGTTTTATAAGGAAGGAGGCAGGGTGTAGAGTTGTGAATGTGAAGGAACCGTATGTGGGATTTGTTGTAGAAATATTTGATTCAGCAGGTAGTTGTATTAAACTGAATATGGTTTACAACGCTTGTGGAAAACTTTCTACTGAGTTGTGAGAAAGTATATTTTGTTCTCGCTCACGAAGAGTTGTCTGCTGCTGAGATTTTAAAACAGTTCACTGAGGGTTTGTTTGCGGAATGATGGTAATGGTTTGATTAAAGAACAGTTTTTCAACTTGTGTGTCTGAAAGGGTACGAGATTTAACATGCACAGAAGTTCTAGAACTGCTGCAGAATATTGACGAAGATGTGTATTTTCACAATGAAATGTTATGTCACGTTATTCAGCAAACTGAGATGGAAGTGATTCCCATTACAAACAGAATTAATAGGAGAAAGGCTGTATCACTGTGGACTGAGGAGTGTGCAGAGGCGATTAGGGAGTGGAACAAGGCGTTTAGGAAAGTGAAAAAGTATCAGTGTCCCAGTAACCTTATTAAGTATAAAAGGGCAGAAGCCGTGGTAAGGAAAGTGGTGAAGATTGCGAAAAAGATTTTCTGGGGACATACTGTGACAATATTGCAGGGGATTGGTAGGTCAGACGTCATCAGGACAGGATGATACATGTTATTGTTTGGTCAGATAAATGGGGATGTCGGCATATTTCGGGGTTTGCCAGTGAATCTAGTGGAGCGGACGTGTTTGGCGGAGCATCCAGCTTTGCGGATGTGCTCAGTTTAGGGGTATGTCAGCGAATGTGTGAGTGCACAAGGATTTCGTGGTGTAGGATGCTTTGGGGTGGACACTGATTTGAAGGTTCATTGAGGGTTTTCTGGTGAGCACAGATTTCTGGGTGCAGACTGATTTGCACAGAGTTGGGTGTGTTGGCGGATTTGGTGGTGAACACTAACCTGGGTGAGGCGGGGCATCTGGAGGGGTGTCGAATCTCGAGGTTTTTCCGTTTATCCATACTTTAATAATAAATGCAATATCAACGTTCACCTTTGTTCTTGCTATGTTTTAAATGGAGACGAATTTTTTGTGAACTGTTTGAAATGATTCTTTCTCTGGGATAATCTAATGTGCATGTGGGGGTGCCTCCTGATTTGGAGCTGTGACAGGTCTCAAAGTTATTCCATTTGTACATACATTACTAAGAAATGCAATTTGAATTATGCCCTCTGTTCTTGTCTCTTTTATTGTTCAGGCAGCCATTTTGTGAAGTGTTGGAACTGTGCCTTTTGCGGAGACAGATGAGAAGGGACTAAACCAAGGGGGATAAAGTGAATTGAAGTGTATAGGCCGGCAGGGTCAGGCAGCGACAATCAGTCTATCCACACACTGACACACACTGAGAGACAAACACACACACACACACAGACACACACACACACACACACACACACACACACACACACACACACACACACACACACACACACACACGCACGCACACACACACACACACACACACACACACACACACGTGGAATCGTCGGGACACTGTCACAAGCATTTTGCACCGATCTTTTTGGTGATTGCTCATCACACGACGTGTCTTGGGCATCTGAATCCTGGCGGAGCCCATCCCTCTCCAGGCGTTTTTGGAGCCGTCCGGATTGGAACTCGGGAGCCCGGCGCTGATGCCACTACGTCACCAGCCGGTGTAGTGTTCGTGATTCAATACATTTTCACAAGCTACAATGGCATAATTTACTTCAATAATTTTTGCCTGAAAGATGGTTACTTTGAAATGCATATTTACACTGGAAGCACATTTAATTGATAAGATAACTCGGACGGTTCAGTCACCTGCGTTGGGACAAATTAGCTCCCAATGGTCTCCATATTAATTGAATAGCTTAATCGCCATCCGTCACCGCGGGAATTTCACCCGTCTAAAGTAATCGATTTGTAAATAATTTAAAAGCTTTATTTTTAAATCTGTTGAAATCTGTCCCTGTGGAGTGACTAAATTGTATTAAAAACCCGAGGCATGTGCTACCTCAGCATTTCATTCCGAGAGATCGCGTGTAACACAGGGGGGTCAAATTACTGGACAGAAAAAATGTCTGCATTGTTGGATATGTACATGAGTGTGGAGAAAATATTGTACGTGTTCATTGCCGTTGTTGGAGTTCCCGGTGAGTGAGCAAAGGGATTCATGTTTGGTATTTCTGATTGTTACCGGTGTGAACCTATTCATGATCATTTTACAATTTTCCAACTTAATGATCATTGTACAAATATCCGTCAGAGATATCGATCCTGTCAAATCCACTTTCCGATTTTTCATATTCAATGACAAAGGGAACTAAACCTCTGTCTCTCCTCTAACCCACGGGATCGACTCAAACGCTGTTCTTGCCTTTAATGATACTTGTCCAGACTTGTCCCAGTGCTGAGGACAGGTAGCTCTCCAAGAAGGTGAGACTGGGGAGGGGGGTGAGTGTTCATTGTCAGGTTCACTGTTCCTGAGTTATTGATCAAAGAGAGCCCCTGGTGCTGTGTTTCGCGTCTCCCTGTGGAGTCTGTCACAATCGTATCCCGCTGCCTTTTGGTCAATAATTTTGTCTGATCACCCGATCCGGTGTCCAGGGATCTGCTCACGTGTGTTATTGAATTGATCTGCGGTGTAGAATTAATCCGTTAACTGAGCCACTCAGTCTCTGTTTGCTAATACTGTTTCCAGTGTTTTCAGTGTGTTTCTCCCCTCTGTATCTCATCTTGGAAACATCAGATGCTGATTTTCCAGAGTCCTGGTCAGTCACGGTTAAGTCAGTGAAACCGGCCCCAGTAGAGACTGGAATCGGGATCAGCAGCGATCGTTGTTGTTCATTCAGCTCGTTTATATCGCCGGCAATTGCCCACACATTGCTTTATCTCCACACTGAAGAAAACAGTCCAGAGATAGTGTGACCCGTCTGGTGCTAGATTAGCAGCCGTTCACAGACATCTTTAGCTGCAACTCGATCCGGTTATAATTCCCGGAGAATGTGTCAAGTAATGCCCAGTGTCTGTTTCTCTCCCTCTCTCTTTCCAGTGAATGTAGTGGCGATTGTGATCCTGTCCCGGGGAAAGTGCGGCCTGTCTACCTGCACCACTCGCTACCTGGTGGCCATGGCAGCGGCGGATCTACTCACCATTGTCACCGAGGTCATTTTGTATCGAATCAAACGGTATTACTTCCGGTGGAGTTTTCTGGGCATCACCCCTGTGTGCAGTGTTATCGATGTACTGAAATTCACAGCCACAGACTGTTCTGTCTGGTTCACCGTCACTTTCACCTTTGATCGGTTTGTCGCCATTTGCTGCCAGAAGCTGAAAACAAAATATTGCACCGGGAAAACTGCGGCTGTGGTTCTAACAACAACCGGCGTACTGTCCTGTGTGAGAAACGTTCCCCGATACTTCACACGGGAACCCAGAGTAATAATCGACAATATACCGTGGTTCTGTAGATTCAGGGACAATGTTTTCACTGACCCCGGGTGGGTCGGATATGACTGGCTCGATACGGTTTTAACTCCGTTCACCCCTTTCGCTGGGATCCTGCTGCTCAACGCTCTGACCGTCAAACACATTTTAGTGGCCAGTCGGGTCCGTAAGGGGCTGAAGGGTCAGAGCAAGGGAGAGAACAGCAGTGACCCGGAGATGGAGAGCAGGAGGAGGTCTGTGGTTTTACTCTTCACCCTCTCCGGCAGCTTCATCCTCCTGTGGATGACCTGTGTTGTGAATTTCATATATTATCAGGTCCGAGGAACTGGCTTCAATTTCAATGATTCTGAATGGATCTTTCACAACGTCGGGTACTTCCTGATGAATTTCAGCTGCTGCACGAACACATTTATTTACGCGGTGACTCAGTCGAAATTCAGGGAGCAGGTGATCAGCGCGGTGAAATATCCGGTCATCTCGGTGTTTCTGTTCATTAATGAAGCCGCGACCTGTGCACAAGCCAAAGGCGGTTGCAGTAAGGGTTCTAGCTCCTCACATTCACTCCCTGATCACCCAGGTGTTATTCCCGACAGGTTGTCGCATCGACCGGCAGCTCCGGGACATTAGGATAGTGTATGTTTTGCGAGGGGTAAAGCGCCGTCCTGGACACTCAGTACCGCATTTGACCTGCCAGAACCGGAACGCTGTCCAGCCATTGGTCTGTGCATATGTCCATCTGTTCCTTTTGCGGCCGATCAACCTGACAGCCCACAAAACGGCGGGGATCCTGTCGAATGCTGGTTGTCTAACCCAATGTCAATCACACTACTCTCCGCCTTCCCCTTGAATGATTTGCTAATGTAATGAAATGGGGCGGGTTTTGGTTAAAAGGCGTTTGACAGATCAAATTAAAGTCGGATTCCCGCCACTAACTGGACTGGAGTGTGGTGCAGAGAATTAGAAAAAAAAACCTTCACTGCTACTTTTTTGAATAAAATTCTCTCCCTTCTTGTTTCACTCCGTTCCACCATTAAGCTAACAGTTACGCATTCTGCAGTGGTGTTTCCTTAATGCTCATTATCCCAACAGTCTTGCTATAATTCTCAATCCCACCAACCCCTTAGCTTCTGATTTGCCGGGTGGAAGGTCTTTATCCACCGCTGGAATTGTATCAGCTTTTATAACTCAACCTCTCCGTGCAGGTGGAGCCCCATAAAACTCATAAGAAGTGGGCCAATGAGTTTCCAACAGTAAATCTGACAGATCGCTAGAATAAATTGTTTTAAGAATCATCAAAACCGAAAAGGCATGTGAATAAATTAGAGCTTTACACGGACAAATTTCCTCCACCCAGTGTAAGCCTAAAATGATGGCAACAAATTCTTCTCTATGTACTGATATAATTTTTAGTAAGTTGATTCTTTGTCGTTACCTGTAATTAAGGCACAGAAACAGCCAGAGGAACATCTCAGTTGTTATCTTTTGATTCTTCTGCAACAGTTAATATATCATAATAGTTTTCCAAAATACACTGATGAACCAACAGACTCTCGGACATTGCAGAATTCTCAACTTATTAAGCTCTGTGATCTAAAATCAGCTAGTCAGAGGCAGAACAAGATGTGGTTTCAGAGAACGTGACACTGGGGGACATTGCGTAATCCCACAATCCCATCTTCCCAGCGCGATAAGATCCCAGCCACCTAAACTTGAAAACACTCCTCGTGTGATGTTGCCAACCGTCCTCGAACACAACTTCAACAGGATGGTAATTTATTTGTCCCGTCTAATGAATCCAGTTAATATCAACTGCAATCTCCGCAATTATACTTGGCTCATTTCAACCAGTAAAGCTGAAACAGGGGACCACCTCTGTAACGTTCTCGCCCGGGTGTAACGAACCCGAATTAAACGTCGAGGTAAACCGGAGTCAATGAAAACAAGGGCGCAGTAAGATTAACCATTTACTGTTCACTCTTCACATTAACGTATGGTGAAAACTGTTGATAAAACAATACAAGATTGGTACAGTGTTTGTTTCCTTCTAAATATCACATTTACATCGTGAATACTTGCAAAGGTAAAACTACAATAACTACATTACATTAAAGTGCAGCATACAGTCAGAATCTACCTGCTCCATTGACTGCTTTAAATACACTTCAACACAAACTATCCCGACTCTTTAACTAACGAAAACATAAACCTTAGCGACCGTCGTTACTTTTAACAGAATCGGCGTTAACATTTTAATTCAACATATCGATTATCTAATGACTTACAGCGTTGCTTTCACTGTGTTTTTGGTGCGTGGAGAAAACTTAACTAGCGCTGTGGCGCCACATGTGAGCGACCCCCACCCTTGCGTTTATCCCAAACCGGTATTTTTCCACAAGACGCTGCGAACCCGGATGTGATGTCATCGCAGCCGCGATATATTACAAACAAATGAATTTACTTAAGCAATCCTAACTTTAACTAAAAAATGCTAACAAATTACTAAGCGAAAATATTATAAACAAAATAACTGCCATAAAGGCAGCACTCTCCCTGCTTGACCTTCGTAATGTCACAATGAACATAATACAAACTTCAGTCTCTAAATCAGTCGCTAGGTAGAAGTAGAATGACTTCTGTAACTGGCCTTTGGTAAATTTTCACATCGCCTTGGTCGGTAGTTTTCAACTCGACTTTCCTGACATGTCCATCCCTACTAGGGAATGTGGCAGTAATTCTGGCCATTGGCCAGCAGTTGTGGGCGATTTGCTTGTCCCTGAGCAGGACTAAATCTCCAACTTTAAGGCTCCTTCTCCATTGCTTTGTGTACAGGTCCTTATCAGAGAAATCCCCTGGTGGAGGGGCAGCTCCTGCCTTCTGCGTAAGGAGCATTGATGGCGAGAGTATGAAGGGGTTTTCCGGGTCTGAAGACACGGGTAGGAGTGGTCGTGCATTTATAATGGCTGTGACCTCTGCCATTAGTGTGCACCGTACCTCGTGGGTCGATCGGGTGCGTTGCTGCATCTCAGGTTTCCTTTTCAGGGTTTTTTGCAAGGACGTGAACCGCATGACTGCCTGCTCTTTGTTGTTTGGCAAGCACTGGCGTGGTTCTTTGAAAGGTAGTGGGGCGACCCCATTATTCGCTTTGTCTCTGAAGACCTTGGTGTCCTCTGTTTTTAAGAAGATGGCGTCTTGAGCCGATTGAGCAAGTTTATTATCATGCTCCGTTTGAGAGAAGACTGACTGACCCAGCGTCTCGTCAGTTACTTTGCGCTTGTTAAAGCCTTGTTGTGCTTCCTGGACACACATGGAACTTGTGCGGGGTTGAAAAATCGTATGGCGGCTACTCTCTAGCACATTGGTCTTGAGTGTGTTAACCGTTGATTTGTGTTCGTTGCCAGGGCACACCTCTCTTATCACCACCCAGCCCAGATCCAGGCGTTGGGCAAAGGGGGCGTCGTGTGGTCCATTGACCTGCTGCCTAACCTTGTGTACCCGGAGAACATCCCTCCCTAATAGCAGGAGTATTTCTGCTTCTGGATCCAGCTCTGGGATGTGTTTGGCGATGTGGTGGAGATGTGGTTGGTGTAGCACCGCACTTGGCGTCGGGATCTCAGTACGGTTATTCAAGATTTTCTCGCACTCTACGAGTGGAGGGAGACAGATGAGGACTTTACCATCCAGGGACTCGATCTGGAAGCCTTCGGCCCTCCTTCCGTAAGTTTTCATGTTGCCTGAGCAAGTTCTAAGGTAGTATGGGAACTGCTCACTCTCAATGTTCAACAAGTTAAAGAACTTTGGACTGACTAGCGAGCGGTTGCTCTGATCGTCCAGAATTACGTAGGCTTTGATGGCCTTGTCTTTGGCTCCCTTAGGGTACACCTTAGTGAGACAGATCTTTGAACAAGAACGGCTTGCCTGAGCTTGACCGCAAACTTCCGTACAGCTCGAGCTGACAACAGTTGTCCTGGAGTGAGCTTCTCCCTCCCCGCCGTCCTGTTGTGGGGGTGAAGGAGCGTTGTCGGTTTGCGGTGACGGGCCAGGATGCATGGCCCAGTCGTGATTAGTGCTATCACATTCCAGGCACTTCACGGCGATCGTACACTCTCTCGCACAGTGAGAGGTCGAGGAACAGCATCTAAAGCATATTCCTTTCTCCTCGAGGAGGGCCTTCTTCTCTTCGAGGGGTTTTTCCCTAAACGTTCTGCATCTTTTGAGGGGGTGGGGTTTGTTATGCAATGGACAATTCTTGCTAGAGTCGTTGTTAGTTGTAAGGACTTCAGTCTTAAGCGCTGAGACTGGTTTAGTGATGTTGGAATTATTCGAAGTGGATTTATCTGGCTTGGTGTAAATTGTACTGCTTCCTGGACCTATGAGGCTAGGATCGTTTCGCTTCTTCGCCTCCTTGCACACGAACCTGGTGAAATACTCGAAGGGAGGGAATTGACCTTCGTGTTCTTCCTTGTAATCTGAGGCAACGGACAACCACCTGTCCTGCAGCCCAAATGGAAGTTTGTCCACGAGTTGTCTAATCCCGTTTGGAGTGTCTAGGTATACTAGACCAGCTGAGTGGCCATCTTCTTTGGCGCCTTGAATCTCCATGAGTAAATCTCCGAATTCTCTTAGCTTGGTGTGGTCCTTGGCTGACACCTTAGGAAAATTTCCCAAACGTTGGCATAGCGCCGCCTCAATAATTTCGGGGGCTCCGTAGCCCTCCTGAAGTCTCTCCCATGCTTTCTTCAATGCTAGCTCGGGTTTGTTGATGTACACTGAACGCATGCGTCTCACCTGTTCGCATGATTCTTTTCCCAGCCATTTTGCCATAAGATCCAACTCCTGGGTTGCTCTGAGCTGGACTCCGTCGATAGCGTTGGTGAAAGTGGAGTACCATGCACGGTAATTTTCAGGTTTATCGTCGAACCGGTATAGTCCTGAAGTGACGAGATCCCGTCGTGCGAAATACCGTGCTGCGGATTCGTCTGCAGGTGGCGTGCGGGCTGAGGGAACATGTCCACAGGTACATGACTGAGGGCGTACATCTGTTATGGGATTTGCTGGTCTGGACTCAGTCTTTGCCTCTCTTCTCCCCAAATCCGGTAAGTTCGGTGTCGAGAAGTACTTGTCGTGAGCCCTTGCATTCCTGGGTTCATCGCGGAGTTGCGAGGGTAAATTATCTTCCTCGGATGGACGTGATGCCGTCGGGCCTCTCCAAGACTCCTCGTGAAGTGGGACGTTATCGAATAAGTAAAGAGAGGAAGAAAGAGTCTTCCATTCCATTTGAGATTGGACATAGTCCCTTGTACGTTCCAATCCGATCTTTTCTGAGGTAGATTTTCCGTCCTTCGGATCATGCATTTCTTCGGCGTCTTCTATTAACTCTGCTTCCACCTCGGCAGCTGCTGCTTCTCGTTCTAGCTTCAGCGCTTCTAACCGTGCCTCTACCCTTTTCCTTTCCAATTCGTTTTCGGCTTCTCTGGCAGCCGCTTCCTTCTGGTTTTCGGCTTCTCTGGCAGCCGCTTCCTTCTGGTTTTCGGCTTCTCTGGCAGCCTTTTCCTTCTGGTTTTCGGCTTCTCTGGCAGCCGCTTTCATCTTTACTTCTAATTCTTCTTTGGCAAAGCGCGCTCGCACCTTGGCGGCTTCTGCTTTCGCTCTTGCTTGGGTGGCCTTACTTGATGCCCTACTGCCCCTATCGCAGGATGACGATGACTTTGACAACGACTTGATGCTGGATCGGGTTGACATGGCTGCACTTTAAACACCTGATAATGCCGCTTTTTCACTATAACGTTCTCGCTCGGGTGTGAAGTAACGCCGAGGTAAACGTCGAGATAAACCAGAATCAATGCAAACGAGACCGCAGTAAGATTAACCATTTACTGTTCACTCTTCACATTAACGCATGGTGAAAACTGTTGAAAAACAATAGAAGATTGGTACAGTGTTTGTTCCCTTCTAAATATCACATTTACATTGTGAATACTTGCAAAGGTAAAACTACAATAACTACATTACATTAAAGTGCAGCATACAGTCAGAATCTAGCTGCTCCATTGGCTGCTTTAGATACACTTCAATACAAACTATCCCGACTCTTTAACTGACGAAAAGGTAAACCTTACCGACCGTCGTTACTTTTAACAGAATCGGCGTTAACATTTTAACTCAAAATACCGATTATCTAATGACTTACAGCGTTGCTTTCACTGTGTCTTTGGTGCATAGAGAGACCCTAGTCAGCGTTATGGTCGCACATGTGAGTGACCCCCACCCTTGCGTGAATCTCAAACCGGTAATTCCCCACAAGACGCGGCGAACCCGGATGTGACGTCATCGCAGCCGCGATGTATTACAGACAAATCAATTGATTTAAACAATCCTAACTTTAACTAAAAAATGCTAACAAATTACTACGCGAAAATATTATAAACTAAATAACTGCCATAAAGGCAGCACACTCCCCGCTTGGCCTTCGTAAGGTCACAATGAACATAATACGAACTTCAGCCTCTAAATCAGTCGTTAGGTAGAAGTAGAATGACTTCTGTAACAGGCCTTTGGTAAATTTTCCCATCGCCTTGGTCGGTAGTTTTCAACTCGACTTCCCTGACATGTCCATCCCTACTAGGGAATGTGGCAGTGATTCTGGCCATTGGCCAGCAGTTGCCGGCGATTTGCTTGTCCTTGAGCAGGACTAAATCTCCAACCTGAAGGTCCCTTCTCCATTGCTTTGTGTACAGGTCCTTATCGGAGAAGTCCCCTGGTGGAGGGGCAGCTCCTGCCTTCTGCGTAAGGAGCATTGATGGCGACAGTATGAAGGGGTTTTCCGGGTCAGGAGACACGGGTAGGAGTGGTCGTGCATTCATAATGGCTGTGACCTCTGCCATTGGTGTGCCCAGTACCTCGTGGGTCGATCGGATGCTATGCTGCATCTCAGGTCTCCTTTTCGTGGTTTTTTGCAAGGGCGTGAACCGCTTGACTGCCTGCTCTTTGTTGTTTGGCAAGCACTGGCGTGGTTCTCTGAAAGGTAGTGGGGCGACCCCACTATTTGCTTTGTCTCTGAAGACCTTGGTGTCCTCCGTTTTTAAGATGATGGCGTCTTGAGTCGATGGAGCAAGTTTATTATCGTGCTCCTTATGAGCAAAGACAGACTGACCCAGCGTCTCGTCAGTTACTTTGCGCTTGTTAAAGCCTTGTGGTGCTTCCTGGACGCACATGGAACTTGTGCGGTGTTGAAGAATCATATGGCGGCTACTCTCTAGCACATTGGTCTTGAGTGTGTTAACCGTTGATTTGTGTTCGTTGCCAGGGCACACCTCTCCTATCACCACCCAGCCCAGATCCAGGCGTTGGGCAAAGGGGGCGTCGTGTGGTCCATTGACCTGCTGCCTAACCTTGTGTACCCGGAGAACATCCCTCCCTAATAGCAGGAGTATTTCTGCTTCTGGATCCAGCTCTGGGATGTATTTGGCGATGTGGTGGAGATGTGGTTGGTGTAGCACCGCACTTGGCGTCGGGATCTCAGTGCGGTTATTCAAGATTTTCTCGCACTCTACGAGTGGGGGGAGACAGATGAGGACTTTACCATCCAGGGACTCGATCTGGAAGCCTTCGGCCCTCCTTCCGTAAGTTTTCATGTTGCCTGAGCAAGTTCTAAGGTAGTATGGGAACTGCTCACTCTCAATGTTGAACAAGTTAAAGAACTTTGGACTGACTAGCGAGCGGTTGCTCTGATCGTCCAGAATTACGTAGGCTTTGATGGCCTTGTCTTTGGCTCCCTTAGGGTACACCTTAGTGAGACAGATCTTTGAACAAGAACGGCTTGCCTGAGCTTGACCGCAAACTTCCGTACATCTCGAGCTGACAACAGTTGTCCTGGAGTGAGCTTCTCCCTCCCCGCCGTCCTGTTGTGGGGGTGAAGGAGCGTTGTCGGTTTGCGGTGACGGGCCAGGATGCATGGCCCAGTCGTGATTAGTGCTATCACATTCCAGGCACTTCACGGCGATCGTACACTCTCTCGCACAGTGAGAGGTCGAGGAACAGCATCTAAAGCATATTCCTTTCTCCTCGAGGAGGGCCTTCTTCTCTTCGAGGGGTTTTTCCCTAAACGTTCTGCATCTTTTGAGGGGGTGGGGTTTGTTATGCAATGGACAATTCTTGCTAGAGTCGTTGTTAGTTGTAAGGACTTCAGTCTTAAGCGCTGAGACTGGTTTAGTGATGTTGGAATTATTCGAAGTGGATTTATCTGGCTTGGTGTAAATTGTACTGCTTCCTGGACCTATGAGGCTAGGATCGTTTCGCTTCTTCGCCTCCTTGCACACGAACCTGGTGAAATACTCGAAGGGAGGGAATTGACCTTCGTGTTCTTCCTTGTAATCTGAGGCAACGGACAACCACCTGTCCTGCAGCCCAAATGGAAGTTTGTCCACGAGTTGTCTAATCCCGTTTGGAGTGTCTAGGTATACTAGACCAGCTGAGTGGCCATCTTCTTTGGCGCCTTGAATCTCCATGAGTAAATCTCCGAATTCTCTTAGCTTGGTGTGGTCCTTGGCTGACACCTTAGGAAAATTTCCCAAACGTTGGCATAGCGCCGCCTCAATAATTTCGGGGGCTCCGTAGCCCTCCTGAAGTCTCTCCCATGCTTTCTTCAATGCTAGCTCGGGTTTGTTGATGTACACTGAACGCATGCGTCTCACCTGTTCGCATGATTCTTTTCCCAGCCATTTTGCCATAAGATCCAACTCCTGGGTTGCTCTGAGCTGGACTCCGTCGATAGCGTTGGTGAAAGTGGAGTACCATGCACGGTAATTTTCAGGTTTATCGTCGAACCGGTATAGTCCTGAAGTGACGAGATCCCGTCGTGCGAAATACCGTGCTGCGGATTCGTCTGCAGGTGGCGTGCGGGCTGAGGGAACATGTCCACAGGTACATGACTGAGGGCGTACATCTGTTATGGGATTTGCTGGTCTGGACTCAGTCTTTGCCTCTCTTCTCCCCAAATCCGGTAAGTTCGGTGTCGAGAAGTACTTGTCGTGAGCCCTTGCATTCCTGGGTTCATCGCGGAGTTGCGAGGGTAAATTATCTTCCTCGGATGGACGTGATGCCGTCGGGCCTCTCCAAGACTCCTCGTGAAGTGGGACGTTATCGAATAAGTAAAGAGAGGAAGAAAGAGTCTTCCATTCCATTTGAGATTGGACATAGTCCCTTGTACGTTCCAATCCGATCTTTTCTGAGGTAGATTTTCCGTCCTTCGGATCATGCATTTCTTCGGCGTCTTCTATTAACTCTGCTTCCACCTCGGCAGCTGCTGCTTCTCGTTCTAGCTTCAGCGCTTCTAACCGTGCCTCTACCCTTTTCCTTTCCAATTCGTTTTCGGCTTCTCTGGCAGCCGCTTCCTTCTGGTTTTCGGCTTCTCTGGCAGCCGCTTCCTTCTGGTTTTCGGCTTCTCTGGCAGCCTTTTCCTTCTGGTTTTCGGCTTCTCTGGCAGCCGCTTTCATCTTTACTTCTAATTCTTCTTTGGCAAAGCGCGCTCGCACCTTGGCGGCTTCTGCTTTCGCTCTTGCTTGGGTGGCCTTACTTGATGCCCTACTGCCCCTATCGCAGGATGACGATGACTTTGACAACGACTTGATGCTGGATCGGGTTGACATGGCTGCACTTTAAACACCTGATAATGCCGCTTTTTCACTATAACGTTCTCGCTCGGGTGTGAAGTAACGCCGAGGTAAACGTCGAGATAAACCAGAATCAATGCAAACGAGACCGCAGTAAGATTAACCATTTACTGTTCACTCTTCACATTAACGCATGGTGAAAACTGTTGAAAAACAATAGAAGATTGGTACAGTGTTTGTTCCCTTCTAAATATCACATTTACATTGTGAATACTTGCAAAGGTAAAACTACAATAACTACATTACATTAAAGTGCAGCATACAGTCAGAATCTAGCTGCTCCATTGGCTGCTTTAGATACACTTCAATACAAACTATCCCGACTCTTTAACTGACGAAAAGGTAAACCTTACCGACCGTCGTTACTTTTAACAGAATCGGCGTTAACATTTTAACTCAAAATACCGATTATCTAATGACTTACAGCGTTGCTTTCACTGTGTCTTTGGTGCATAGAGAGACCCTAGTCAGCGTTATGGTCGCACATGTGAGTGACCCCCACCCTTGCGTGAATCTCAAACCGGTAATTCCCCACAAGACGCGGCGAACCCGGATGTGACGTCATCGCAGCCGCGATGTATTACAGACAAATCAATTGATTTAAACAATCCTAACTTTAACTAAAAAATGCTAACAAATTACTACGCGAAAATATTATAAACTAAATAACTGCCATAAAGGCAGCACAGTTAATATGTTAAAACATTTTGGGTTGATGTTTGTCAATTTATAGATCAATATATTAACATGGATTTAACTTTTTGTTTTGAAATTGTCTTATTTGGTTTTACTAATAATACCAAATCTCATAGGGATCATTTCCTTACCATACATATTTTGTTGATTTACAGCAAATTTTATATCCATAAATGCAATCACAGCAATAAGAAACCTTCATTTATATTTTTTACATCAGACTTCAAACTATACGTTTATACTCTGAAAGCTTCCCATAATCAGAAAGCTGTAAAGACTGTACAAATCTGTCAAAGTTTTGCGTTATCTCTGTAAATGTTCCTGTTTTGTGACTCCTCTTATATACAGTTCCTTCTGTCCAACAGTATTTAGAGCGAATTTCCTTGTTTATTTGTATATTTATAGTTAATAGTTATATATTTGTTGCTGCTTTCCTGTGATTCCCTGTCTTTGTTAGCATATGTTTAGTGTTTCTGTTTTTGATTGTGTTTAATAAAAATTTAAAAAATTTATAAATGATAATAAAATTTACTTTGAACTTTGAGCCTCGGGGAACTTGCTTTGATTCTGAGAACAAACAGTGACTGACATCTGCAGCCCGCCCTCGGATACACTCACAGCCAATCAGAGAACACCACTGGGAGCTTCTTGCCTCCATTGGCTGAGGAGTGTCAGTGGGCGGGACGCTGAGCGGACCGAAGTTTGGAATCGGGAACGAGTGGACCCGGTGAGAGACCCGAGATTGGGAGCAGCTCCCCGGGTAAAGGCTGCAACAGCGGCCGGAGTTTTGAATCCTTCCGATGGCGGAGGTGAAGATTCGGGCGGAAATTCCGTGAGATGTTTCAGCCACACAGGGGGAGCCCGGTCTTTCCCCGTTGTGGATCGGGGCCTATTGTCCGGAGTTTCCTCCCAGTCCTGTCTCCTTCCTGCTGGGATACGGGAGCTGGCCCGCAGCGGCTGCCGATGGAACTCCGGTGCTGTGAGCGCTCCCCTGTGCAAAAGGACAGGCTGAAGGTCAAGGGAGAACCAGGCGCAAAGGTAAACTCGGACTTTAGAAAATAAGTAAAGGACAGGCCTGGCCACTCGGCCCGTTGCGCCTATTCCACCCTTTCCTCAGAATAGTCCTTTTTAAAATCTTTTTATTGATTTTAAACAAACATAAATGAAACATGAATACAAAGAGCTTGAGAGTACATAATTAATAGGTTAAGATATAAATACAAATAGATGATAATAACCTCCCAAACTCATAGTGGTTACAAAAAATGGAGAAAATAATAAACCCTCCCCCCCAAAAAAATGAAAAAAATCCTAACCGACATGGGCCACTGCATTATATCAATTATACACAGTAGCGTCAATAACTCCGCACCTCCATCCAAATAATTAAGGACAATAAAAGTAAGGTTTAGGGAAAGACAGTTTAGCTCATATGAAAATGTTGAATAAATGGTCTCCAAGTTTCTTCAAATTTAACTGAAGGGTCAAAGACAACACTTGTAATTTTTTCTAAACTCAAACAAGAAATAGTTTGAGAAAACCACTGAAATATAGTTGGAGGATTAATTTCTTTCCAATTCAATAGGATAGATCTTCTAGCCATTAATGTAACAAAAACCATCATCCGCCAGGCTGAGGGGGGATAAACGACTTTTTCCACCATTGGTAAACCGAAAATTGCAGTAATAGGATGCGGTTGCAATTTGATATTCAGAACTGGTGAAATAATACCAAAAATATCTTTCCAATAATTTTGCAAACAGGGGCAAGACCAGAACATGTGGGTCAATGAAGCGACTTCAGAATGACATCTGTCACTGGTTGGATTAACATAAGAATAAAATCTAGCAAGTTTATCCTTGGACATGTGAGCCCTAGGAACAACCTTAAATTGTATTAGGGCATGTTTAGCACAAATAGAAGAAGAATTGACTAATTGTAAAATTTTCTCCCACTGCTCTGTGGGTATAAGACAGTCAAGTTCTTTTTCCCATTCCTTCTTAATTATTTCTGATACTCCTGGCTGTATTTTCATGATCATATGATAAATGATGGCTACTTAACCCTTCTGGCAAGGATTCAGAGCTAGAATTTTTTCTGTAATGTCCATTGGACATAATTTCAGAAAATACTAACATTCAAGAAATTTCTAACTTGCAAGTATCTAAAAAAATGAGTTTTAGGTTGGATAGCTGTTCAAAGGACATAAAACTGTTATCTAAAAATAGATCACGAAAACATGTTATACCTTTTGTTTTCCATAACACAAAGGCTTGGTCCATAAAAGAGGGCTGGAAAAAGAAGTTAGATATAATAGGGCTTGATTATTCAAGCCAAAGAATTTACGAAATTGAAACCATATTCTTAATGTATGTTTAACTATAGGATTAGTTATTTGTTTATTCGGTTTAGATAAAGCAAAAGGAAGCGAAGATCCTAAAATAGAAAACAATGAGAAGTCTTGTACAGATTTACACTCCAAATTTACCCATTGTGGGCAAGGTACTATGACCGATTCTTGTGTCCAAAATATTAAATACTGAATATTAACTGCCCAATAGTAAAATCTCAGGTTTGGCAAAGCAAACCACCTTCCTTCTAAGGCTTCTGTAAATATTTTTTACTTAATCTAGTATTTTTATTCTGCCACACATAGGAGGATATTTTGGAGTCAATAATATCAAAAAAAGATTTAGGAATAACAATTGGTAATGCTTGGAATAAATATAAAAATTTGGGTAATACTATCATCTTGATAGTATTAATTCGACCAACCAATGACAGAGATAATGGGGACCACCTGGTAACAAGTTGCTTGATTTGTTCAATTAAAGGTAAAAAATTAACTTTAAATAAACCCTTATGTTTCTTGGTAATTTTAATACCCAAATAAGTAAAATGATCTGTGACAACTTTAAATGGTAAGTGTTTATAAATTGGAACTTGCATATTTAATGGAAATAATTCACTCTTATTAAAATTCAGTTTGTAGCCAGAAAAGCTACTAAACTGAGCAAGCAAGGATGAAATAGCAGGAATAGATCTCTCAGGGTCAGATATGTATAGTAACAAATCATCAGCATATAATGATAACTTATAAGTCCCTTACCCACGGGTAATACCAAAAATATTAGGTGATTCACGAATGGCAACGGCTAAAGGTTCCAAAGCAATGTCAAATAATAGAGGACTTAAAGGGCAGCCTTGCCTTGTACCACAGGACAACTGAAAAAAAGGAGATCTTTGATTATTGGTATGAACCGAAGCCAAAGGTTTATAATACATTAATTTAATCCATGATATAAATTTTAAGCTAAAATTTAAATTCTGCAACATATTAAATAAATATAGTCATTCAAATCTATTGAACGCTTTTTCAGCATCTAAGGAAATGACATCCTGGTATTTTAGATGAAGAAGTATAAATTATATTAATTAATTTTCTAATGTTAAAAGTTGAATAACAGGTTTTAATAAATCCAGTCTGATCTTCAGAGATAATTTGAGGTAATACATTTTCTAATGTAGTGGCCAAAATTTTGGTAAAAATCTTAGAATCCGTATTCAGCAAGGATATTGGCCGATAGGATGCACATTCAGTGGAGTCGTTATCTTTTTTTAAGAATTGGAGAAATGGAGGCATCATAAAAAGATTGTGGTTATTTACCTACAGTTAACGCATCTTTAAAAATTTTACAAAGCCAAGGAGCGAGTATAAAAGAAAAGGATTTAAAATATTCAGCAGGATAACCGTCCGGACCAGGGGCTTTCCTTGAATTCATTGAAAAAGGAAGTGGGTTCCCCTTTCCAGACCCTGCCCGGGGACTTGTGCCACTCCTCACGGTTATATATGGAACCTCTCGGACGGGGACAGGGAGTGGGTTCCCCTTTCCCAGGCAGACGCCCGAAGGTGACCGGCAGCCACCAGAGGGGCTGATGTAATACAAGCCATGGCACGGTGGGTCACTGAGGTAAGGGAACCCATTTGAATGACAGCCCGACTGCATGCGGATTTGGTGAATTTACCCGATAACTACAGAAAAAAGGAGAATCCCTTCCGTACTTTATAGCTCGTTTTAAGGATACGTGAGAGTCCAATGCCGGCAAACCCCTGGACAGATCAATTTACCATAAATTCTGATGAATATGGAGCGCAAATGACTCTTTAAAGGGACTGGGGAAAAGCGAGAGTGTGCACAGAGATCCGGTAGTGAGGAGATGGAGTTCGGGTCCTGGCGAAGAACCCAGAACGGGTGGCAGAGTCGTGCAGATGGTGCAGATGAAGAGGACACTTGGCTGAGGACAGAAATGGGGTTTGTAGAAAGAGGGGACATTGGGCCAGAGATTGTCGCACTGCAATCACAGACAAGAATAATAAGGGGCAGGAAGAGAGCCAGGATCACAGTAATACTCGACAGAGTAACACATTTACTCTCCACAATCCCTTTGGTCCCGGATAGGGCAGGCTAGGGGGGACGGATGACAGTGATACTCGACGGAGTACCACATTTACTCTCCACAATCCCTTTGGTCCCAGATAGGGCAGGCCGGAGGGGACGGATCACAGTAATAATCGACAGAGTACCACATTTACTCTCCACAATCCCTTTGGTCCCGGATAGGGCAGGCTAGAGGGGACGGATCACAGTGATACTCGACAGAGTACCACATTTACTCTCCACAATCCCTTTGGTCCCGAATAGGGCAGGCCAGAGGGGACGGATCACAGTCATATTCGACAGAGTACCACATTTACTCTCCACAATCCCTTTGGTCCCGGATAGGACAGGCCAGAGGGGACGGATCACAGTCATATTCGACAGAGTACCACATTTATTCTCCACAATCCCTTTGGTCCTGGATAGGGCAGGCCAGAGGGGACGGATCACAGTAATATTCGACAGGATACCACATTTACTCTCCACAATCCCTTTGGTTCCGGACAGGGCAGGCCAGAGGGGACGGTGATACAGGCGGCTGTGATCAGGCTCACCACACAGGCAGGCTCTTTTCTCACTGCTGTAATCAGGTAGAAGGTGCAA
Organism: Hemitrygon akajei; assembly: GCF_048418815.1. NCBI lineage: Eukaryota > Metazoa > Chordata > Chondrichthyes > Myliobatiformes > Dasyatidae > Hemitrygon > Hemitrygon akajei. The sequence goes on from NW_027331953.1 coordinate 3,284,915, forward strand.
GAGCCTCAGGACTCGCCCCACCAGGGTCAGGAGCAATTACTACACCTCAGCCATCAGGCTGTGGAACAACGCAGGATAACTGCACTCACCTGCTGTCCATAGCAAATCATCGTACTGGGACTGTCTCAAAATGAGTGAAATAAGAGGTGGTTTGTCTGAGACAGATCACATTCCTGTCTCAGAATTAGAGAAGTACAATCTCACAGGATATTTACAGCGGAAGGGCTGGAATGATGTTTCCCATAAGGTGTGGAACCAGCGCTCACAGACTCAAAATCCGAGGACAACTCGGCAGGACTGAGATGAGGAGAAATTTCCTCACCCAGAGTGCAGTGAATCATTGCAATTATCTCCACAAGGTTTCTAAATTGAATAGACATATCCTGGGGCTCAGCGGTGATGGAAAGTTGCAGGAAAGTGGTGCTGAGGTCAAAAGTCAAGCATGTTCTGTTTGAAGGGCAGAAGAGGTGCAAGGGGCCGAATGGCCACACCTTCTCTATTTCTGATTTTCTGAAACACGAGTTTACCTTTGCGCCTCACTGTTTCTTGTCCTGTCAGATTGAACAGGGGAGCGCTGAGAGCACCGGACATCTATCGGCAGCCGCTGCGGTTATTTCATGTTCTCGTTGTTTATTTGCATTGGCGAAGTTTGTTGTCTTCTGCAGTCTGGTTGATCTTTCAGTGATCCAGATATAGTTACCATTCTGTAGCTTTTCTCTGTATGTTTGTAGGAGTTGTAGGTGGCGACTTATATGTACTCTGTTAGTTTTTGGAATAGTCACTTGGGGAATCTGAGGTGGAGGCTTATTTAAAATTATACTTAGATATTATCCAACCAATGTTTATTTGACAAGGGTTAATTCTGATATTGAAACTAACTGTTCTTTTTGTGGTTTCTATCCAGAGGATTTATTTCATCTGTTTTGGGATTGTGAATATGTTAAAACATTTTGGGTTGATGTTTGTCAATTTGTAGATCAATATATTAATGTGGATTTTACTTTTTGTTTTGAAAATGTCTTATTTGGGTTTACTAATAACACCAAATCTCACAGGGATCATTTCTTTATCATAAATCTTTTGTTAATTTGCAGCAAATTTTATATCCATAAATGCAATCACAGCAATAAGAAACCTTCATTTATATTTTTACGTCAGACTTCAAGCTATACGTTTATCCTCTGAAAACTTCCCATCGCCAGAAGGCTGTAAAGACTGTACAAATCTGTCAACGTTTTGGGTTATCTCTGTAAATGTTCCTGTTTTGTGACTCCTCTTAGATATAGTTCCTTCTGTCCAACAGTATTTAGAGTGGATTTCCTTGTTTATTTGTATATTTAAAGTTAATAGTTATATATTCGTTGCTGCTTTTGTGTGATTCCCTGGCTTTGTTCGCATATGCTTAGTGTTTCTGTTTTTGTTTTTGTTTGTGCTTAATAAAAATTAAAAAAAATAATAAAAAATACTTTGAACTTTGAGTCTCGGGGTACTTGCTTGATTCTGAAAACAGTGACTGACATCTCCGGCTCCCCTCGGACACAATCACAGCCAATCAGAGAACACCACTGAGAGACTCTTGCCTCCATTGGCTGAAGAGTGTCAGTGGGCGGGACGCTGGGCGGAGCGAAGTGGCCCTTTGCGCCTGTTCTGCCTTTCGCTCAGAACATGCCTGATCTTTGACCTCATCGCCACTTTCGCGCAACGGTCCCAGTATCGCAGAGCCCCAAAACTTGTCCTTCAAATTTAGAAACCTTGTGGAGAAAATTCCAAAGATTCACTGCCCTCTGGGTGAGGAAATTTCTCCTCATCTCAGTTCTGCTGAGGTGAACTCGAATTCTGTGACCCCCATTCCTCACCACAGCCAAAGGAAACATCATTCCTGCCTCTACCCTGTCAATACCCTGTGAGACTGTGTCTGTCTCTGTCAGACGACCTTTTATTTCTCTAATTTTGAGACAGGCCCGGTCAGTATAATCTCTCCGAGGACACTACCTCACCTCCTAAATCAATCTGGGAAATCTCTTCATTCCCTTTATCCCACAGGCTGACTCCGGGAGGGAGACCAGACCTGTGCACAGTGTTCCATGTACGCTCTCACCAGGGCCCCATATACCTTCAGAGGAGATCTTTATTCTTCTATTCAAACCTTCCTTCCCATTCAATGCTCTTCATTTAATATCGTACTCAAACAGTGAACAGACACAACACAGCCTCAGCCATGAATTTAAAGGGCAGGTATTGCAACAGTTTGAGCTTCATACCGGGGGCCACGGAGCAAGCAGGGTGTCACAAAGGGAGGAATGTGGGAGTGTTGTATGTCTGAGCCCAGCTGTGTGTGTTAGTGTATCAGAATCAGGTTTAATATCACCGGCGAATGTGATGAAATTTGTTCCTTTGTGTCTGCAGTGCATTGCAATATTTAGTAATAAAAACTACAGATTACAATTAGAATGTGTAAAATTATATTTAAAATGTAGTGCAAAACGAGACGGAAAATAGTGAGGGGATGTTCATGGGTTCTTTGTCCATTCAGAAATCTGACAGTGGGGAAGAAGCTGTTCCTGAACCGCTGAATGTGTCTCCAGGGTCCTGTACATCCTCCTTGATGGTAGCAATGAGAAGAGGTCATGCCCTGGGTGATGGGGTCCTTAATGATGGATGCCACCTTTTTGTGGCATCATCTTTTGAATGTGTCCTGGATGCTGTGGAGTCCAGTGCCCATGAAGGAGCTGGCTGAGTTTACAACTTTCTGCAGCATTTTCCGATCCTGTGCAGTGGCCTCTCCACACCAGGCAGTGATGAAACCAGTTAGAATGCTCTCCACAGTACATCTGTAGAAATTTGCAAGTATCTTTAGTGACGGACCGATTCCCCTCAATCTCCGAATGAAATGTAGCCGATGTTGTGCCTTCATTGTACCTGCATCAATATGTTGGGCCCAGGATAGTTCCTCAGAGATGTTGACAGGCAGGAAATGGAAACTGCTCACCCTTTTCACTTCTGATCCCACAATGAGGACTGGTGTGTGTTCCCTCGACTTCCCCTTCCTGAATCCACAATCAATTGCTTTGTGTTCATGATGCTGAGTGCAAGGTTGTTGCTGCGACACCACTCAACTTGCTGATCTATCTCACTCCTGTACTCCTCCTCATCACCGTCTGAAATTCCAGCAACAATTGTTGTGTCATTGGCAAGTTTATAGATGAGCCTAGCCACATAGACCTGGGTGTAGAGAGAGTAGAGCAGTGGGCTGAGCACGCATCGTTGAGGTGTGCCAGTGTTGATTGTCAGCAAGGAGGAGATGTTATTTCTGATCCACACAGACTGAGGTTTCCTGGTGTGGATCCAGGTACAGAGGCCCAGGTTTTGGAGCTTGTTGATTACAATTGAGGGTCTGATTGTGTTGAACGCTGAGCTGTAATCAGCAGCCTGACTTGTGTATTGCTATTGTCCAGGTGATCTAAGGCCGAGTGGAGAGCGAGTGAGATTGCATCTGCTGTAGACATATTGTGGCAATCGGCAAATTGCAGTGGGTCCAGGTCCATGCACAGGCAGTTGATTCTATACATGACCAAACCCTCAAAGCACTTCATCAATGCTGTGTGTCTGTGTGTGAGCGTGCACGCTTGAAACAGTGATCCCAGTTTGATTCAGGAATCTTTCCTGTAGCTGGGGTACCTCAGAAGAGGGGTCATAGTGATGGGACGATCATTCCGATCAGAGCCAAATAACTTAGCCAGTAAATGCTGAATCTTTAGAAATTACAAATCACATGTGTGTTTGAGAGAGTATTTACAGATTCAATTGTAGAATTCAAAATTTACCAAGTAAATTTATTCTCTAAGTACACACATGTCACCATGTTCAATCCTGAGATTGTTTTTTTCGGACAAACTCAGTAAATCCAAGAATCATGATTGAATCAATGAAAGCCCGAACCCAACATCGTGGATAAAATACAATGTGCAAAAGACAACATTCTGTGCAAATATTAAAGAGAAAAAAATAAGTAAGAAATAATTATCATGAACAGGAGATGAAGAATCTGCGAATGTGTCCATTGGTTATAGGAACAGCTCAGTGATGGGGCAATTGAATTTGAGTAAGATTATCCCCTCTGGTTGAAGAACTTGATGTTTGAAGGGTGATAACAGTTCCTGAACCTGGTGGTGTTGGTTCTGAGCCTCCTGCACTTTCTTCCTGATGGCATCAGTGAGAAGAGATCATGTGCCACTTGGTGGGTTCCTTGATGATAGATGTAGCTTTCCTATGGCAACGCACCAGAGAAATATGTGCAGTGGTGGGGAGGGTTTTACCCGTGATGTACTGGGCCATATCCACTACTTTCTGTAGGATTTTCCTTTCAAGGGCTTTGGTGTTTCCATACCAGGCCATGATGTAACCACTGAACATATTCTCCACACACATCTGTAGAAGTTTCTCAAGGTTGTAGATGTCATGCTGAATCTTTGCAAGCTTCTAAGGAAATGGAGATGTTGCTGTGCTTTCTTCGTAATTGCACTTCCATGCTGGGCTCAAGACAGATCCTGGAAAGTGATAACATTGAGGAATTTAAGGTTGCTGACCCTCTCCGCCTTTGATCTCTGATGAGCACTGGCTCACGGATCTCCTGTTTCCTCCTCCTGAAGTCAATAATCAGCTCCTGGCTCTTGCTGACGTTAAATGAGAGGTTGCTTTAAGACCATACGATATAGGAGCAGAATTAGGCCATTTGGCCCATCGAGTCTGCTCCGCCATTTCATTTTAGCTGATCCAATTTCCCTCTTGGCCCCAATCTCCTGCCTTCTCCTGGTAGCCCATCATGCCCTGATCAATCAAGAAACTATCAACCTCTGCCTTAAATGTACATGAAGATTTGGCCTCCATAGCTGATAGATTCACGATCCATAGAGTCCATAGATTCATTACTCTCTGGCTAAAGGAATTCCTCCTCATCTCCATTCTAAAGACACCCCTCTATTCTGAGGCTGTGTCCTTTGGTCTTAGACTTTCCCAAGATAGGAAACATCCTCTCCATATCCACTCTATTAATCCTTTCACTATTTGATATATTTCAATTAGGTCTCCTCTCATTCTTTTGAATTCCAATCAACACAGGCCCAGAGCCATCAAATACTCTTCATATGACAACACATTTAATTTGGGAATCATTTACGTGAATCTCCTTTGGACACTCTCCAGTTTCAGCACATCTTTTCTAAGATAAGGTGTCCAAAACTGCTGACAGTACTCCCAGTGAGGCCTCATCAGTGCTTTCAAAGTTTTCAGCATTACACCCCTGCGTTTATATTCCATTCATCTTGAAATGAATGCTGACATTACATTTGCCTTCTTCACCACAGAATCAATCTGCAAATTCACCTTTAGGGACTATTTGGAAAATAGTCAGCCCTTTCATTTCTGCTACCAAAGTGCATGTTGATACCCTTTGCTGACACTGTATTCCATCTGACACTTCTTTGCCCATTCTCCTCATCTGTTGAAGAGCTTCCATAGCCTATTTCCTTAAAATGACCTGACCCTCAACAATCTTCATATCGTCTAAAAACTTTGCAGCAAGGTCATCAGTTTCATCATGCACATCACTGACACTTAACATAAAGAGTATCAGTCCCAACACAGACCACTGTGGAACCCACTTGTCAAGAGGCTCCCTTTATACCCACTCTTTGCTTCCTCTCAATCAGCCACGGCTCTGTCCATGCTGGAATCTTTCCTGTAATACCATGGGCTCGTGGGTTGTTAAAGCAGCTTCATGTGAGGCATCATGTCAAAAGCCGTATGAAAATTCAGGTGAACAACATCAATCGATTCTACTTTGTCTATCCTGCTTGTTATTTCTTAAAATAATTTCAACAGGTTTGTCAGGCAAGATTTTCCCTTCAGGAAACCATGCTGACTATGGCCTATTTTATCTTGTGGCACGGTACTCTCAGACCTCATCATTAATAATCGATTCCAGCATTTTCCCAATCACTGAGGAGAGACTAACTGGCCTATAGTTTCCTTCCTTCTGCCTCTCTCCCTTCTTGAAGAGTGGAGTGACATTTGCAATTTTCCATTCTTGCCAAACTATTCCAGAAACTTGTGATTCTTGAATGTTCATTACTAATGGGTCCACAATCTTTTTAGCCACCTCTTTCAGAACGCTGGGGTGTACACCATCTGGGTCACGTGACTTATCTAACTTGGCCTTTCAGTTTCTCAAGAACCTTCACTCTGGTTCTGGTAACTTTGCAAACTTCTGACTCCTGACAGCTGGAAGTTCCACCATTATGCTGGTGTCTTCCTCAGTGAAGACAGACACAACATACTTATTCAGTTTGTCTGCCATTTCCTTGTCTCCCGTCACTGCCTCTCCAGCATCGTTTTCCAGCCACCCTAGACTTTATATTAGATAAAAAGTGGGGTGCGTGTGCTTTAATTGGACGTTGCACCAACACACCAGACAAATCTGAAAATGTAACTCATCTGATGGATTATATTTGAGAGGCAGCAGATAGAATGAGAGAAGTGGGAGAGCAGTTCCACAATGATAACCCCTCAGGAAGCCGGTGGCCATTTGGGGCTCTAGGAGGATGGTGGGATACTGGTTTACATTGTACAGTTCCACAATGATAACCCGTCAGGAAGCCGGTGGCCATTTGGGACTCTGGGAGGATGGTGGGATACTGGTTTACATTGTACATTTCCACAATGATAACCCCTCAGGAAGCCGGTGGCCATTTGGGACTCTGGGAGGACGGTGGGATACTGCTTTACATTGAACAGTTGCACAATGATAACCCCCCAGGAAGCCGGTGGCCATTTGGGACTCTGGGAGGATGGTGGGATACTGGTTTACATTGTACAGTTCCACCACTACAACCCCTCAGGAAGCTATTTTGGGAATCTGGATGAGAGAATACCGTTTTACATTATGGAATAACCATCAGAGTAATAATAATCAGATTATGATTCTTTTACTCTTCCATGTGACCGAAATGAGGGGACATCAGGGTTCCGGGTACTCATAGGTAACTGGTAGGATATAAGGGAAAGGAAAGCCTTGAGATCTGAAGTATTTCCGCCTTAAAGACATCATTCACTTCGTAAGTCCTGATAATATTGGATGTCTGTTGTCATGGGACAACAAAGAGGAGGGAATGGGGAAATATGTACTGAACTTTGCATTTTATTGTGAGTATCTGATGAGACAAAATGGAGCTGTACAAACCCCGGAGTGCTGAGCTAGTAAATGCAATATATGTAGGTGACTAAAGTAGCAGGAGGAAACGAGAAGAAATGTGCTTACTAAAGGAACTCGTGACTGCAAACACTGAACGCTGTGCAGAAATGAGGAAGTAGCGGAGACGACTCAACCAGAGATGGCAGCAACAACAAATGTATCGGGAACACGGAGCTCGCTGGGAACAGTAACCTCGTCTCGTTCTTATGTACAGAAGGAATATTTTGTAAACGCTGTGTTTGAAGTCCCCTCCCATCCCTGGTGAGAATGGAGGTGAACTTACCCCCTGCAGGTAATAAAGAATAAAGCTGCTTGATGAAGAAACACTCAGTGTTGGGATTGTGTTCTGTGAGTCTCAGCAGAGGGATACTTGACAAGGGGTTAAGGGTGAAAGGTGGGGAGTTTATGGGGCACATGAGGGGATACCTCTTCACTCAGAGGGTCACAGGAGTGTGAAATGAGCTTCACCCACCCACAAAACGTCTGCCCCCGAATGAGGTGGAGCCCAAATGGCGGGTCCCTCAAATGAGCTGCTGCCAACCGGAGACCGGGGTCTTCGGGCTGGTTTGTTGCCACCAGAGAACATGATGTGTGCCCCTGGTGATGGACACACTGACGGTAGGTGTCGGCGCTTTGGGGGGGGGGGGGTCAGTGTTGTACTTGTACGGATGGGTAGAGATATCTCAGAGCCAGTAGATGCCAGACAAGGGCTCGTCCTTTATTCTGGGAGGTCCTGGTATCAGTTGTAACGGGGTTTACCCGACGGTGCAGTCTGGGAGGTCAGGGACTGGGCCGTCTCCAGTGCCAGTACAGTCACTCTCAGCTGAGCCTGGAGTGGGAGCAGGGACGGTTCCTGTTGAGATACGGACATGAAGGTCCAAACCCGGGGAGACGCCATTGTCAAATTTCACCAAGAAACAATCAGGCCAAACAACTTCAGGGAGAACTGGTCAGGATGACAAACAGACATCAGTACATAGAAATGACAATTTTTAAAATCAGAAATAAACCAATGTAAAAGCAAATTTAAAACGAGCTCCTTTGCCTGAGGATGGGTGGAATGGAAATGCTCCCGAGGCAAAGGAGGTGGTTTCACACCGTCTGCACGACTCAGTCGCCCCATTGAAGGAGTGGCAGTGGTGATTGAGTTTGCACTGAGAGGGGGATTGGACACGGAGGGACAGGCCTGATGAGGGTCGGTTTGATTGCCGAGGGGATCTGCTGTCTTGTCTTGTGGACTGGCCACTCACGGCTTCCTCACCGGCTCAGACACTGAAAGCACGTGTTTCCCACCCCCGGGTCCAGGCAGTCTCGTCCCCCGGGGAGATGAAAGAGAAAGTAAATTCACCCGCATACAACTGGGCAATGATGTGTGTTAATTATTTGGAGAATGCAGATCAAACAATTAGTGAGGTTGTGGATGTCACCAAAACCGGTGTGTGGAGAAAGTGAGGGTTGTCTAAGGTTACAGTGGGATCGAGACCAGTTGGGAAAGTGGGCCGAGGAATTGCAGGTAGATCTTAGCTGTCACTCAGAAACAGTTCTTCAGGGGGTCAAAGACGACTGAGACACGAAAGAGAGCTTTTCTTGGGCTCTGGATTCAAACAGACAAGACTGGTGCACTCGTTCATCTCGTTTGAAGGTACCACGGCAGAATATAAGTTGTTGCTCCGCCACCCTGAGGGTGCAGTCATCAATTAGGAGCAACTTCGCACCATCCTCCACAAGTCTGACTTACCAGTCAGCAAGCATTTTAATTCTTCATTCCCAGTCCTGTTCCGCCGTGTCGATCCATGGACTCCTCCTGTGCCAAGCTGAGCGCCCCTCCCCCCGCCCTCCCCCCCAGGGTGGAGGAGCAACACATTATATTCCGTCACATTATATACCCTCCAATCTGATGGCATGAACATCGATTTCCACTCAGGAGAACAAATTACCGTCACCCTCCTCTATGCCCCACTCTGACCTTGTACTTCTTCTCCCCTGCCTACACTCCTCCCGGGACCCTCCTCCTGCCCTCTCTGGTCCACTCTCCTCTCCTATCAGATTCTTTATTCTCCAGCCCACCCTTTCTTGACCTTCCCCACCCACCCGGCATCAACTTCCAGCTCGCCTCTTCCCCTCCCCCAGCACATTCTTATTCTGGCATCTTCCCCCGTGCTTCTCTGCCTTGCAGAAGGCTTTCGGCCAAAAAAACGCCGTCTGTTTATAATTTTCTATGGATGCTGCCTGAGGTGCTGAGTTCCTGCAGCGTTTTGTGTGAGTCGCTTTGGATTTCCAGCATTTGCAGACTTTCTCCTGTCAGTTCCAGAAATCGCCGTCCGTGACCAGGCGATCACATGCGCATGCGTACGGTGCGCGGGGAGATTCGCGCGTGCGCACTGTGGACAAAAGGCTCGGAGCTCGGCGCAGGTAGGAGTGGGCATCCGGGCGGTTTATTATCGGTACCGGCTTCCGAAAATCCAATCACTGTGAACTCCGGACACATCTTTCGTCCGCACCCCGGGACAGTCCAAGTCCTTTCCCTCTCTCTCTACGAGGGCTCCAGGCAACTTTCTGCTGAGGAGCGAAGGAGCTGGAGCCGTGGCGGATAGATGGGTCTCTTCCTCGTGGTGGTTTCTGGGTAAAGAGGCAGCCATAGATGACAAGGCCAGCGTTTTCGCCGTTAGTCCTGAGGCCGTATTTGGAATTGCAAACGGAGGGAAGGGGAGTAGATGGATCACTCGGGCACCACCGAGCACTGAGGAGCTGACCTTACAGTAACTGAAAATGTCAATTTTTACTGCATGAAAAGAAGGAAACAAAATCCTTACATCAGTTTTAGTCATTGTGGGAATCACCTTTGTTCCATCTAAATCTGGACCTTTCTACCTGTGAGAACATGTTTAGTACCATTCGCTTTGAGTACATAATGATACCAATTACCTTTGGCCTGGGTAACAAGTGACCTGTAGCGTTCTCATCACAAATATGCCACACTCCAATGAGAACGAGGACTGCCCTCCCCATCATGTTCATTGGCATTGCCTCTGATGGGCTCTCCACCGTCAATCACCTGTGCGGAGGGGCAGAGTAATTTGAAACTCTGCAGGGTTTGCCATGTAACATCACATGCTCTTTGTAGTGCTGTCATACATGACCAGAACTTGAAATAATACCAATGTTTTCCCTAATTTATTTTTCTCACAACGTATGGACCGACCATTTGGCTGAAAGTTAAATGTTTAAACAGCCTGAAAACAGCACGGCATCAACAAAATACCAGCTGTGCAGCAACAAAGGCTCTCTGTGTGGGAGCATTTCAGTTACTGCGCAGCTCAGAATAATATGGGACAGAGAATAATACTAATGGAAGGAATCAGACTGGGCCAAGTCACAGATTGAATGTCCCATTCTCACACAGACAGGAAGACTGTCGGGGAATTAGATGGACAGACCAGTTGCCGGCACCATGAACAGTTAGAAGGTGAGTTCTTCCCCCAACTTGGGTTGATCCTCGCTGTAACAGTGTGATGTCAGAGCTCAGAAAGGAGATTAAAATTATCTCATAATATATCGGCTGTGAAAATTAATCAGATACAGGAGCAGAATGAGGTCGCTTGGCCCATCGAGTCTGCTCCACCATTTCATTACAGCTGATCCATTTCCCTCTCAGCCCCACTCTCCTACCTTCTCCCCATATCCCTTCCTGCCCTGACTAATCAAATATCCATCACCCTCTTCCATAAAATATACCCAATTACTTGGCCTCCAGAGCAACTCATAGCAACAAATTCCACAGATTCACCACACTCCAGTTAAAGAAATTCCTCCTCATCTCCATTCTGAAAGAACAAAGCTCGATTTTGAGGCTGTGTCCTCTGGTCTTTGACTCCCCCACTCTGGAAAACATACTCTCCACATCCACTCTATCGAGACTTTTCAATGTTCGATAGATTTCAATGAGGGCCCCTTCATTATTCTGAACTCCAGTGAGTAGAGGCCCCGAGCCATCAAGTGTTCTTCATCTGACAAACCTTATAATTACAGAAATATTTTTGTAAACTTCCTTTGAATGCTCTCCAATATAAGTATGTCTGTTCTACTTAAGGGACCTGAATCTGCTCTCAACAGTCCAAGTGAGGCCACACTTTATAAATACTCAACAACACATCCTTGCTTTTATATTCTCGTACTCTTCAACATTATTTCCTCTCCATTGAGAAAACAGTCTGCACTCTCATTGCTTCTAACAAAGTGGATGACCATACACCTCTCTGAATGATGACTTTCACTCATTGATGTCTTTTGTAAATATTTTTTACAGATTAGAAATGGCAAAAATTGTGTACGGGAATTTTAAACAGAACAACATGTCAGTTTGCTGTCTCTGCCCAGATATTTAAGGAGTTGCTAGATATTTAACCATGTATCACTGTTAAAGTGAAGATGAAGAATTATGTTATCACAGCTGGAAAAGTGCTTTGTGTCTGAAATGAAGTTTTCTGTTGTAACTCAGTGAAATCCACTGGAACCGGGGAGCTGAGAACACACCAGCATTTGTTCACTGGAGATCAGTTCTTCAACTGCATTGATTGTGCAAGGGGTTTACTACATCTGACATTTGACTTATGAATTGACAAAGAAGTGTGGGAAGGGATTCACTCTTCACTCACTCATCTGACCTGCATGCACACCAGCGAGTTCACACTGATAAGATGTCATTCACCTGCGCTGATTGTGGGAAGGGATTCACTCGGTCATCCAGCCTACTGACACACCAGCGAGTTCACACTGGTGAGAAGCCATTCACCTGCTCAGACTGTGGGAAGGGATTCACTCAGTCATCTCAACTGCAGAGACACCAGTCACTTCACACTGGGGAGAAGCCATTCACCTGCTCAGACTGTGGGAAGGGATTCACTTGGTCATCTAAACTGAAGATACATCAGCGAACTCACACTGGGGAGAGGCCGTTCACCTGTTCAGACTGTGGGAAAGGGTTTATTCGGTCATCTCAACTGAAGGTACATCAGCGAGTTCACACTGGGGAGAGGCCATTCACCTGCTCAGTCTGTGGGAAAGGATTCACTCAGTCATCTGTACTGAAGGAACATCAGCGAATTCACACTGGGGAGAGGCCATTCACCTGCTCAGACTGTGGGAAAGGATTCACTCATTCATCTGTACTGAAGGTACATCAGCGAATTCACACTGGGGAGAGGCCATTCACCTGCTCAGACTGTGGGAAGAAATTCACTGACTCATCCAGGCTACAGGCCCACCGGCGAGTTCATACTGGAGACAGGCCATTCACCTGTTCAGACTGTGGGAAGGCGTTTACTCGGTCATCTCAAGTGATGGTACATCAGCGAATTCACACTGGAGAGAGGCCATTTTCCTGCTCTGAATGTGGGAAGAGATTTGTTCATTTATCTGACCTACAGGTGCACCAGCGAGTCCACACTGGAGAGAGGCCGTTCACCTGCTCAGACTGTGGGAAGGCATTTACTCGGTCAGTTGAACTGAAGACACATCAGCGAATTCACACTGGGGAGAGGCTGTTCATCTGCTCAGACTGTGGGAAAGGGTTTATTCGGTCATATCAACTGAAGGTGCATCAACGAGTTCACACTGGGGAGAGACCGTTCACCTGCTCAGACTGTGGAAGGGGATTTACTCAGTCATCCCAACTGATGATACATCAGCGTATTCACACTGGAGAGAGGCCGTACGCCTGTTCTGAATGTGGAAAGAGATTCAGTCAGTCATCAGACTTACAGACACACCGACGAGTCCACACTGGGGAGAGGCCATTCTCCTGCTCCGAATGTGGGAAGAGATTCTCTCAGTCATTCCACCTTGTGACACACTACCGAGTTCACACTGGGGAAACTGTTTAAACAGGCTACAGGCTACAGGCTGGATATTTCACCATCACAGTTGCTGAATCAAGTTCAAAAGTGACTGTTGGTGCCGAACTCGGCAATTACTGCTGTTTATCAAACCCAGTTCTGCACTCTGGTCACTGGGCGTGGGAGGTATTCCTCAGCTAATGTTCACGTTTAATGGGACTGGAGTTTAATGGTTTGGATCTGTGACGCAGAAATCAGTTCTCATTTAAATCCTGTCCACATCAACAGAATCTCCTTTCTCTCCCCTGACTATCATCTCCTATAACTGCCACAAGGCCTAAATTTACACTTCCCTGTTAAGCTTCAGAGTGGACAGTGCTACCGGCCTTTCTGTTGCTTCCATGCCCCAATGGGTCAACTCCCCACCCACCCAGCAGTATCCAACAAGGTGTTCTGCTGAGGAGAACACCCACAGGACAGCCCTGCACTGTCTTCCTAATGACCCTTACCTCTGCTGGTGGTCACGCCTCTCCTATCCGAAGCTTGTACTCTGGGTGTAGCCACCTCTTCAGATGTTTCAGTGATAGTATCTTCAGGCTCCCAAATGATCCTGACTACATCCAACTCCCTGAACCAGTCAGTCAGGCGCTGTGATTGGGTGCACTTCCTGCAAATAGTCATCGGAAAACTGTCAGATGTCCAGAGTTCCCACATCTGACAGGAGGAGCATCCCATCCTGACTGCTCTGCACCAAAATACACCACTGTGGGTCAGGAATTAATTAACGAATGCAAGAAAACATCGAACGTGAATGGGTCAATGACAGTGGAAGTAGAGTGTTCAATTGCCTGTGTTTTTGCCATGAGGTCGAAGGAATAGAGGCTGCCATTTTGTGAAGCTGCTCTGTAACCCCCATTTTGTGAACTGATTGCTATGGGATAACCCAATCAGATCAACTGAACACAAGAAGTTTCTGGTATTCCCATTGTAAGCCTGAGATCACTCTCACGTAAATTGTGTATTATGTACACTGTCAGGTTTGCAGAAGTAATCTCGATATCTCTGAACCTGAAGTCACTCTGAGATAAGGTGTGTATTATGTACAGTGTCAGGTTTGCAGAAGGAATCTCGATATCTCTGAACCTGAAGTCACTCTGAGATAAGGTGTGTATTATGTACAGTGGCAAGTCTGCAGAAGGAATCTCGTTATCTCTGAACCTGAAGTCACTCTGAGATAAGGGGTGTATTATGTACAGTGTCAGGGCTGCAGAAGAAATCTCGTTATCTCTGAACCTGAAGTCACTCTGAGATAAGGTGTGTATTATGTACAGTGGCAGGTCTGCAGAAGGAATCTCGTTATCTCTGAACCTGAAGTCACTCTGAGATAAGGTGTGTATTATGTACAGTGGCAGGTCTGCAGAAGGAATCGCGATATCTCTGAACCTGAAGCCACTCTGAGATAAGGTGTGTATTATGTACAGTGTCAGGTCTGCAGAAGAAATCTCGTTATCTCTGAACCTGAAGCCACTCTGAGATAAGGTGTGTATTATGTACAGTGGCAGGTCTGCAGAAGGAATCTCGTTATCTCTGAACCTGAAGTCACTCTGAGATAAGGTGTGTATTATGTACAGTGGCAGGTCTGCAGAAGGAATCTCGTTATTTCTGAACCTGAAGTCACTCTGAGATAAGGTGTGTATAATGTACAGTGTCAGGTCTGCAGAATGAATCTCGTTATCTCTGAACCTGAAGTCACTCTGAGATAAGGTGTGTATTATGTACAGTGGCAGGTCTGCAGAAGTAATCTCGTTATCTCTGAACCTGAAGTCACTCTGAGATAAGGTGTATTATGTACAGTGGCAGGTCTGCCGAAGGAATCTCGTTATCTCTGAACCTGAAGTCACTCTGAGATAAGGTGTGTATTATGTACAGTGGCAGGTCTGCAGAAGTAATCTCGTTATCTCTGAACCTGAAGTCACTCTGAGATAAGGTGTGTATTATGTACAGTGGCAGGTCTGCAGAAGGAATCTCGTTATCTCTGAACCTGAAGTCACTCTGAGATAAGGTGTGTATTATGTACAGTGGCAGGGCTGCAGAAGGAATCTCTTTATCTCTGAACCTGAAGTCACTCTGAGATAAGGTGTGTATTATGTACAGTGGCAGGTTTGCAGAAGGAATCTCGTTATCTCTGAACCTGAAGTCACTCTGAGATAAGGTGTGTATTATGTACACTGTCAGGTCTGCAGAAGGAATCTCGTTATCTCTGAACCTGAAGTCACTCTGAGATAAGGTGTGTATTATGTACAGTGGCAGGTCTGCAGATGGAATCTCGTTATCTCTGAACCTGAAGTCACTCTGAGATAAGGTGTGTATTATGTACAGTGGCAGGTCTGCAGAAGGAATCTCGTTATCTCTGAACCTGAAGTCACTCTGAAATAAGGTGTGTATTATGTACAGTGGCAGGTCTGCAGAAGGAATCTCGTTATCTCTGAACCTGAAGTCACTCTGAGATAAGGTGTGTATTATGTACAGTGGCAGGTCTGCAGAAGGAATCTCGTTATCTCTGAAACTGAAGTCACTCTGAGATAAGGTGTGTATTATGTACAGTGGCAGGTCTGCAGAAGTAATCTCGTTATCTCTGAACCTGTAGTCACTCTGAGATAAGGTGTGTATTGTGTACAGGTGCAGGTCTGCAGAAGGAATCTCGTTATCTCTGAACCTGAAGTCACTCTGAGATAAGGTGTGTATTATGTACAGTGGCAGGTCTGCAGAAGTAATCTGGTTATCTCTGAACCTGAAGTCACTCTGAGATAAGGTGTGTATTATGTACAGTGGCAGGTCTGCAGAAGTAATCTCGTTATCTCTGAACCTGTAGTCACTCTGAGATAAGGTGTGTATTATGTACAGTGGCAGGTCTGCAGAAGGAATCTCGATATTTCTGCTGAGAGTCTGAGCGACACAGTTTGTCTGGTTGGAACCAAAGTTGAGGAGAACAAAATAAATGACCTTCGGCATGAAGTTGTGTAGCCTTTGGACTATATCCAATGGAAATCTGTTAGTCATCAGCCTAACAATTTAACAATCTTTAACAAGTTAAGAGTTTCAAATGCGAAGCTGTGATAACTCCTGAGACTAGCTATCACAGGGAAGAACCCCCACGGAAGGGACTGAGAGAAGAAAGGATCAATCATTGGTACAAAATGGGATCCCCTGTTTCAGTGTTGTGAATTTGAGAAGTGGTCAGGGTGTGTATTACTACAGAGGGAACAGTGGAATTCATGTTTTAAGTTTTTGGCCTGGGGTCAACATAGTTACTTTGTTGTTTGTGCAGGAACAATAAAGTGCGAGGTTTGATTAATTACGTGTTGCCTGGTGAGTTTCCAAACTGATCTCAGTTGATGAACGGTGAACATATTTTCGCGCCCTGGGGTGCACTCGAAAAGAAAGAAAAGTGGTCTGGGACCCTGGTTTCGAGTTGAACCACACAGTAGGTTAGGATATTAAAATGTGAAAGGGAAAGGACAGGAAGAACCCAGGGATTCAGAGGATTTCAGAGATTACTTTCATGGTTAATTATGAAGGAACTGGTCAGATTATGAGGAGTGGTTAGGAAAGTTTGAGAATCGAGGGTCAGGGACTCTGGAGGAAGGATTGTGGAAAATAGTCAGTGAAAATACATTAAAGAAATTATAAGGGTTTAAAAATGTAATGTGCTGTTTGTTGGATGATCTAATTGAAGTGAAGAGAGAAAAAACTGAAACTGGCGGAGGAATGGTGTAAGTGTAGGGAAGAGTTAAAAATTCTGAGGGAGCAGGGTCAGGGGAATTTGATCCACATGAGTCAGTGTGAACATGAGAAAACTGAAGAGGAGTATAAACAGGCGGATACAGAATTAGAGAAAGGAAAAGTCAGGGTGGGGATTTACGGCTGTTGTGAATGTCAGGAAGAAACCGGCAGCTGAGAGGAAAGGCTGCGCTGATCGCAAGTGTTTAAAACAGATGGAAAATCTGCAAAGTGAACTCTCAGCTCGGAGAGGAGTGATATGTGCGAGGACGGACGATGAAGGTGATGCAGATTGGGGTGATTTAGCGTATGAAGAGACGCTTGTATCACACACCGGGTTGCTCTCTTCAGTCACCTGATGAGGTAATCGTAGCCTTTGACCAGGGGCAGATATGGTCAGGTAATGCCCAACTTTCACAGAGTGTTTCAACCCTTAACCACTACACTATCCAGCTGGTGGATCAGAAGTGAGGGCCAAGTGACTGCCCATCTGTTCCTGACCTCCAGCTCAACCCCTCTCTCCAGCTCCATACCCAGTCAGGGGCTCTTTCTGCTTCCTCCCCCATCCTGCCAGCTGCTTGCTTCTCGCTCTTTTCATCAAGGCCCAGCACAGACAGCAACCTCCATGCTGGCCGTGCCGGGAACCCACTACAGTCGATCTCCATGAGGAACAGCCACGTCTGCCATCCTCTGTCCCTGCACTCCGGGACTAACAGTATAAAAGCCAGGATTATTGGGGAAGTGGCCCGCCTTCCAGCAGGTTTTTCCGAGAGTGGGTGGAACCTTCAACACTCAGTGCCCCAATGGCGCCTGTAGTAATGGAGGGACTGCAGGACACCCCAGAGCCGGGGGTGTGGGGCGTGTGTGACACGGTGTTCTGTCCCTTTGACGTGGCCCAATTGAGTGCTGGAGCGGTGAATGAGATATGATTCTCGGAAACTTTCCCAGTGCATTCAACAGACAGGATAACTCACGATTTATATGAAACGGAGGAGGGGAAGCTAACCCTTTTCTGTCTAACTTCAGCTTTCCCTTCAGCCCTGCCGGAGGAACAGGCACCCGCCCAGGGGACACGAGGTGATTTACAGAAGGCACCATTAGAAGCTGCTGGACTAATAGAGGTGACAGTGGAGGTTTTGCATGACTGCAGACAGTGGAAAGGAAGGAACCTTCTATATTTGTGACGAGGTTGTGGCCGGTTTTCTCGAGTGTTTTGGGTCCTACTTTGGATCCGCAGAATTTGACTCCGTGACAGAGTAGGAACTGGCCGAGGAACTTGGTATCGCACAGTACCGAGGAGAGCAGAAGGGTGTGTGAAATGATTGGTCCATTCAAATCCCACACATGCTGAAGCATGGGCTCTCAGAAGGATGATGTGAATGAGGGAAAAGAGAGTGAGGGAGAAAGGTACAGAGGAGGATTAGGGGAAACAGCGTTCTAAAACGACCCTATAACAGAACAAGGTGTGCAGTGGCAGAATGAAGGGAGCCGGGGGGTGGGGGTGGCCGATCAGGATGAGCTCAACAGCGCCGCCTAATGGCTGGGTAGTCAACGACGCGGTTGGAATATCAACGTTCCCCCTGTTATGAATACTGGATCCCCAAAGAACTGATACAATTCCGGTCACGAAGTTTATTTTGTCATTGATTGCCCACAACCCAGGTGGGTTGGGACATGTCAAGATGTAACAATGGTCCATTGCCACTGGAATGTCAACTGTGTTACGTACAATGCATTGCCCATGGTGCTGATGAAAAACCACGACTTGTATCCGGAGTTACCTAGGGGGAGTCCAACTTGAATGTGTGTTCACCACATGGTTGGATGGTGCAGCTGGACCCCTTGTTAAAACTAAAGTAGAAAGCCGCCCGATAAAGTTTGTTTAGAATACAGGAGGCTCTCGAACCACTCTAAACACGGCCACATTCTGCACAACACTTTGGGAAATAGAAGATACGGTTATTGTAAATGAATTTAATTGACACTCATAAGTGTGGAAGTTGAGTACCGTTGAAATAATTTCGAAACGTTCAGAATTTTAAGGTATTTAATCTTGTTATGTGATAAATGGACCCTGCATAATCCCAGAGTGCTTTGCTATATGCTAAGTGAGGGTGTGGAAGGAGGAATGTGATGCTCTGATCATTGTTTATTGTGTAACTGGAAAGGTCTCCACATTGCGTGTCCTTGAATAAAAATATTGTAGTCGCTAAGTAGAGGAGCTGACACCCAGAATAGCCTGAACATTTGTATGAAAGCGAACTTTTTAAGCTGTAAAAGATCCATCTATTCTGAGGAATGGAGATGGCTTTCTCGTTGCAAGTCATAAGCGCACTGTTGAACGTTGTTTTTTTTTCTGGTACTTAGGTCTAAGACCTAGTGAAAGGTACCCAACAAAATTTGGAGCTTCCAATTTGTTTGTCTGGGAATAATGATCGCCGAATTGTCAGTTCCTGTTCACCTTTAGTGATTATTTTTTGTTCCGGGTCAGACCTCGGAATACTGTTATTCCCGAGTCCTCAAGATTCGAGTCAGTACTTTATATTTTAGTATACTTTATTGTTACCAAACAATTGATACTAGAGCGTACAATAATCACAATGATATTTGTTTCTGCGCTTCGCGCTCCCTGAAGTACAAATCGAAGTAAATATAATAAAAATTTAAATTATAAATCATAATTAGAAAATAGAAAATGTATAATTATATAATAACATATAGTATAACGTCAGTATAATTAAAAGGATAGTGTCAGTGACACATGGAAGTGTAGATCATTGTCTGGATCGCACTAAATGATTGTTCATCAGAGAGAGGCGGTAGTTATTGATTGCCTGTAAAACAACAAAAGTAAATAAAAGTTTCAGTACCAGCCGAGTGACATTACAGAAGGTTTGAACCACACAGGACGCTGTGACGCAGAAGCAGTGAAATCACTGATCAGGGACTCAGTGGGATGTGAAGTAAAAGGTCAGTGGGAGATACGACAGGATGCATCTTTCACTGATCCTGACAGAGAAACTACACACACAAAATGCTGGAAAACTCGGCATGCCAAGCAATATCGATGGAACAGTGTACAGCCGGTGTTTCGTGCCCAGTCCGTTCAGCAGCACCGAGGGGCTGACTGGTTTATAGGCATTGAGTAGTATGGATGTACCAGTTTCAGTTCCACTGTGAAAAGCTGGCTAAAGGAAAGATTAAACAGGAGGAAGCACCCAAGTAGCTAAGCCCGACGGGGAACGACTGGAGAAAGAGTGCAGTGAATAAAAAATTACGCTGAATGTAATTCAGAAATCGGCACATAAAAAATGAACACAACACTGGAGAGCAGACAAACTGCTTAAAGCAAATTTAAACGCTTAAGTAAAGTCAGAATTTAGGTGTGAAATGTGGCCAGATGAGAGTGTCCGTAAGAGAGAGGGTGCGTGTGTGTGTGTGTGTGTGTGTGTGTGTGTGTGTGTGTGTGTGTGTGTGTGTGTGTGTGTGTGTGTGTGTGTGTGTGTGTGTGTGTGAGTGTGTGTGTGTCTGTATGTTTCTGTGTGTGTGTGTCTGTGTGTGCGTCAGTGTGTTTCTGTGAGTGAGCGTGTGAGAGGGGGCTAGTGTGTGAAAATGGACGGTTCATTTAAAGTTTTGCAATTATTTTCGTGGCGCGAGACAGCTGGGGGTGGTGTCAATGATTATGTTGCGTTTTTATTTGTTTTTGTGCATTTCGTGCGGAAGAGGAGTTGTTGATCGTGTTGATCTTCTTCTTTTTCTTGGCTTCATGTCTATCCGGAGAAGAATCACAGGATTGTGTACTGCGTACATATACTGATAATACATGAAATGAATGAAGGAATGAAAGAATAATGCAAACATGGATTTTTGAGCTGTCATGGATTTGTGCGTGTGTGTGTATGTGTGTCTGTGTGTGAGTGTGTGTGTCTGTGACTGTGTGTGTGTATGTGTGTCTGTGTGTGAGTGTGTGTGTCTGTGACTGTGTGTGTGTATGTGTGTCTGTGTGTGAGTGTGTGTGTCTGTGACTGTGTGTGTGTATGTGTGTCTGTGTGTGAGTGTGTGTGTGTATTTGTGTCTGTGTGTGTGTATGTGTGTGTGTCTGTGTGTGTATGTATGTGTGTCTGTGTGTGAGTGTGTGTGTGTATGTGTGTCTGTGTGTGTGTGTCTGTGTGTGCGTGTATGTGTGTGTGTGTGTGAGTGTGTGTGTGTGTGTATGTGTGTGTGTGTGTCTGTGTGTCTGTGTGTCTGTGTGTGTGTGTGTGTGTGTGTGTGTGTGTGTGTGTGTGTGTGTGTGTTTCTTTGTTTTTCCTTATTTGTTTTCCATGTAATTGACATTAAAGACACCCGAATTCCACACTGGCAATGTGAAATCCTGGTTTAGCAGATGGAAATCCGTGCATCTGTATTCGGATATGAGATGCCTGCATTCCAGGAGAAAATTACTCATTGGTGTACCGTTACGTTTGGGAATTTGAAATTAACAAATTTGTTAAGACTGGAGTAATTTGAGAGCAATCATAAAAATTGCTTAGTTAACAAAATGTTTTTCTTTCATAGAACAGAAAAGATGTTCAAGACTTTTGACATATTTGTTCTGAGTTTGTGATTTCTTGGAAAACAGCTTTGAAGGAATCAGTGTTTTGTCATGTAAATTGCAAACGGAAAAAAGGTGAGGAATTTTCTGGTTGGCACCAATCTAATACAGTACGTAGATGACCCCTGTTGGCCACCCCAATAAGGAAACTTGCGATCAGGGCTCCCTCTATCTTCTACATAAGCTAGCTACGAAAGTTCAGAAAAGTATGAAAACAGAAATTAGTTTCTACAACCAGAAGTTACTTATCTAAGATATACCCTATCCCAGGACAGAAGGTCATTGATTAAGACTTTTGTTAAAGCCCGAAGCGAACGACTCATAGAGAACTGAAACACTTTCTAAGAATGATATCTGATATTGTAGACAATGGATTTTAGATTGTGCAGGTATTGTTAGGCCCACCCTTGTGGTGTCAGAGGCAAGCGACCTGCGCAGTTGGTCCTGATGACATCTCCAACTTTGGGTATAAGAATGTATTAGACATTATTTATGTGTTCTCACGATGGGCTGAAGCATTTGTTTGTAGAAAAAAGATGATGTGGCTACAGTGACGAAAAGTTTGTTAAAGGAAGTAACCCGCGATCTGGGATCCGCTGGAAACTATCCAGTGACAACGGTACTCATTTCACTGGTAAAGTCATTGAAGATGGATGCAAAGCCTAACAAGCGGGTCAAAATTTCCATTGTCGCTCCCATCCACAGTCAGCGGTACGAGTCGAAAATATGAACGGAATCATTAAGGATATACTTAGGAAGATTTGTGAGGAAATGAGACTAAAGTGCATGTACACCACTTGAATGAAAGCATGTTCAATTATTGTATCGCCTGAAAAAATCACTAAATATCATCAACAGGTAAGAGAGGCCCAGCAAACTGTAGAGACCGTCAAATGCTACTACAGTGAACCGGTGCCTACGTGGTGGTGCGGACATTTAAAAGGGAGATGTGTTTGGAGCCTCGGTTTGAAGTACCATTTCCCGTATTGCTGGTCACTAATCATGGTGAGAGAAAGGCCGTCGTGGATTCACGCCTCTCACTGCAAGAAGGTGCTTGACGACGGGAAAAATATAAAACCACTGAGAGACCGAATGGTGTCGGTTGGATTAGCTCTTGTCCTTTCCCGGACGGATGTGGTCGCCACAAACATTCAAGCTGCTGAGTCTGTATGGGTGTCCTGGCACATGTAGAAATGGATGTGTCCCGTTTAACTGTGATCTTCAATGAAATACAGATGAACTGTTACTTTAACTGGTCCAGGACCTCAGGCCAGGATATGTTTGGTTTCTAGCACAGGGCTGATGGGACTTGGAAAAATAGACCCCTTTCATTCCCTTATCAGTACAGTCAGAATGTCACTTTGTCTGGATGAAGATATAAATTTGAAAACGAGTGTTGCAGAGAGTGATTTGCCCCAACTCAACAATGTTAACCAAGGTTAAAAAGACTTGCTGATGTCCTCATAGAAACGTAGAAAGATAGAAAACCTACAGCATATTATAGGCCCTCCGGCCCATAATGCAATGCCGGACATGTAACTACTTTAGAAATTAAATCCGGTTACCCATAGCCCTCTATTTTTCTAGCTCCGTGCACCTAACAATGAGTCTCTTAAAATACCCTATTGTATCCGTCTCCACCGCCATCGCCGGCAGCTAATTCCATGGACACACCACAAAAAAAACTTACCCCTGACATCTCCTCTGTACCTTCTTCCAAGCAACTTAAAACTATGGCCTCTCCCGTTAGCCATTTCAGCCCTGGGAAAAAGCCTCTGACTATCCACACGATCAATGTCTCTGATCACATTATGCACATCTATCAGGTTACCTCTCATCCTCCGTCGCTCTAAGGAGAAAAGGCCAAGTTCACTCAACCTATTCTCCAAGCCATGCTCCTCAACCAAGACAACATCCTTGTGGATCTCCTCTGCACCCTTTCTATAGTTTCACATCATTCCTGTGGTAAGGTGAGCAAAGCGCTCCAAGTGGAGTCTGTCCAGGGTCCTATATAGCTGTACCGTTACCTCTCGGCTCTTGAACTCAATGCATTCTTAACCTCACAGGGAAGGTGACACTTGCCAAGGAAATCAGCAAGGCAGCTCCGGAGCTCATTAACATGGCAGCAGCATTGGAAAAGTTAGCAAATTAAATTACTTATACTCTCGAACAAACCCAACAAGCAATATCTAAATTGTTGGCGAAATCGGTGACGGTTCGTAAAGTGGCATTGCAAATCCGAATGGCTTGGACTTTGTTTTCATGGGGAAAGGGACAACGTGTGTCCTGATTGGCCGAGACCGTTGCACGTACACACAAGATGAATCAGGAGAATATACTTCACGTAACAGCTCACATCCGTGAGGGCACCGAGAAGCTGAAGGAAGAAGGAGACCATTTCCATCATTACAACCCCCAGGAAGCTGTCGGCCGTCTGGGATGGTGGACTGCTGCCCTGCATTATGGAAAGACCACCAGTATTATAATATTGGCAGCCACCATCTTGTAATTTTGTGTAGGACTAAAGAGATGATATTGAAAATGGTTACCCTTTGATGCGGACTCGGAAAAGACGATTGTGCTGACTCAAAGGCGGGAATGTGTAAAATATATTCGAACCTTTGTCATGTAATAGAATGGAACCTGTAAGATCCCACAGTTGTTTGCTATATGCTGAGTGTGTACTTGACAGGCACCATGTAATTGATCACTGTTCACTGTGTTACTGAGAGGAGGTTGATATGCACTGGAGCAGCCACCGGCAGAACAGATGACAGCCAAAGCACAGACTGACAATTTGTATTGAACAGCAAACTTCGTAAGCTGCAAAGCAGAAGCGATCTCTCGCCATGGAGAGTGGAGATGCTTCTCATTACAGCTCGCAGTAAGCATGACTCTGAACAGATCCACTCTGTGTTTCTGGTTCTTTGTTGACAGACCTGAAGAAATGGACACGACATACAGATGACAATGAACAACAGAGCCAGATCCGTGTCTCAGTTGCTTTGGGGGTGCACACTGATTTGAGAGTTGAATGAGGGTCTGTCGGTCAGCAGAGATTTATGGGTGTACACAGATTTGCAGATATATGCAGAGTTGGGTGTGTTGGCGGATTCGGGGGTGAACACTGACTTTGGAGATGTGTCGAATCACAAGGTTGTTTCTTTTAAGGATAAACGCGATATGAATGTTGACCTCTGTACTTGCTGTTTTTTAATGTAAGCAGCCCTTTTGTTAACTATTTGAAATGATTCTTGCGCTGAGATAATCTAATTGCATGTGGGAGAATCAGCGGGTTCGGGTGCGCAAAGGATTCAGGGGTGCAGACGGATTTTAGACTATGTCCTGATTTTGGAGTGCTTTGGAGAATATGGTGGGTGAACAGGGATTTGGGATTGTGGACTGGAATGGGTGTTTGCCAGCTAATATTGGGATGCATGCGGATTCAGGGCACACGTTAACTTGGATGCACGCGGATTTGGGTGTCAGTGCGAATTTGAGAGTGTGCAAAGATTTGGGAATGCCGGCGGATTTCAGGGTGCGTATGGATTTTGGAGGTCCGATAATTTGGGTCACACTTTAGGGGTGTGTATGTATTTCAGGGTTCTGAGGATTTGGAGGTGTGACGAATGTTGAAAGGCATGGTGGGGGATTCTTGTACGAGAGGACATGACTTGAGGATTGCACGGTGCCCATTCAGAACGGAGATGCGAATTTTTTTTTTTTAGCCAGAGGGTGATTAATTTGTGGAATTTGTTGCCACGGGCGGCAGTGGAGGCCAAGTAATTAGGTGCATTTAAGGCAGAGATTGATAGGTATTTGAGTAGTCAGGGTTATGGTTATGGTGAGAAGGCGGGGGAATGGGACAAAAGGGGAGATTGGATCAGCTCATGACGAAATGGCGGAGCAGACTCGATGGGCCGAATGGCCGACTTCTGCTCCTTAGTTTTATGGTCTTATGGTCTTAACGACCCCCTCGTTAGAGTCCCCCAAACACAAATAATTCCAAGAGTTTATACTCTCGAGGAGAATGGTAGCAGTATGTGATTCAATACAATTTTACAGGCTACAATGACATAATTTACTTTAATATTCCGTGTCTCTCAATTGGCTCCATTGAAGTACATATTTACAGTGGGAGCACATTGAATTGATAAGAAACCACTGAAGGTTCAGTCACCTTTGTTGGGGCAAACTAATTCACACAAACAGTCAAACTAGTTAATTATTTAATCGCAATCTGTCACCACGGGGATTACACCTGCCTGACGTAATTACATGTAAATCATTTTAAAAGTTGTTTTTAAATCTGTTGAAATGTGTCCCTGTGGAGTCGCTAAATGGTATTTAAACCCCCAGGCATGGGCTTCCTTAACATTTCATTCCCAGAGATCGCCTGTAGCACAGTGGGGACAGATCACTGGACAGAGAAAATGCCTGCATTGTTCGATAGGTACAGAAGTGTGGAGAAAATATTGTACGTTTTCATCGCCGTCATTGGAGTTCCTGGTGAGTGAGCAGAACAATTCATGTTTGGTATTTATGTGTGCTAACTATGTGAATCTGTTCATGATCATTTGACAGTCTTCCAACTTGATGATCATTGTACAAATATCCGTCAGAGATATTGATCCTGTAGGTTCAACACTCTGATTTTTCATATTTAATGCCAAGCGGAGCTAAACTCCTGTCTCTCATCTAACTCACGGGATCGACTCGAACGTTGTTCTTGCCTTCAATGACACCTTGTCCGGAGTTGTCCCAGTGTGGGGATAGGCAGCTCTCCCGCAAGCTGTGACTGGGATGGGTTTACATTGTAAAGTTCACTGTTTCTGAGTTATTGATCAGAGAGAAACCCTGGTCCTGTGTTTCATGTCTCCCTGTGGAGTTTGTCACAGTCGGATCTCACTGCCTGTCGGTCAATAACTGGGTCTGTAAACACAAAGTACACAGCTGGGGTCAAAGCAACACGTACAGCAAGCTGGATGAACTCAGCAGGTCGGACAGCATCCGTGGAAACGAGCAGTCAACGTTTCAGGCCGAGACGCGTTTCCACGGATGCTGTCCGACCTGCTGAGCTCCTCCAGCTTGTTGTACGCGTTAATAATTAGGTCTGATCATCTGAACCAGTGTCCGCGGATCTGCTGACGAGAGTTATCGAATTGAGCTGCGCTGTAGAATTAATCCATTAACGGAGCCGCTCAGCCTCAGTTTACTAAATTATGCCTGCTTTCCCTCTGAGACGCGTCGTAAATTGCACCCTTTCGTACTGTGGAAAAGTCTCGGCCGGAAACGGAAGTTTGCTCAGTTCCACGGATGCTGTCTGACCTGCTGAGTTCCTCCAGTATTTTGTGTGTGTTGCTCCCCTCTGTATCCCTTCTCCGCCCCATCAGATTGGGGGAAGCACACTGAAGAAGGCAGGTCAGAGACAGTGTGACCAGTGTCTCATGTTAGATTAGCAGCCGTTCACAGACTCTAGCACTCCTGATCTTTAGCTGAAACCCGATCCCGTGAGGAATGGGTTCAGTAATGCCCTCTGTCTGTTTTCTCTCTCTCTCCCTCACTCTCTCTCCCCCGTCACCCTCCCCCACCCCATCGCCCTTCCACTCCCCTCCCCTCTTCCCGTCTCCCTCCCCCTCTCCCTCCTCTCTCCCCCCCACCCAACACGCAGTGAATGTAGTGGCGATTGTGATCCTGTCCCGGGGAAAGTGCGGCCTCTCTACCTGCACCACTCGCTACCTGGTGGCCATGGCAGCGGCGGATCTACTGACCATTGTCACCGAGGTCATTTTGATTAGTATCAACGTGTATTACTTCCCGTGGAGTTTTCTGAGCATCACCCCTGTGTGCAGTGTTATCGAAGTACTGAGGTGCACAGCCAG
This sequence comes from Hemitrygon akajei, assembly GCF_048418815.1. Taxonomy (NCBI): domain Eukaryota; kingdom Metazoa; phylum Chordata; class Chondrichthyes; order Myliobatiformes; family Dasyatidae; genus Hemitrygon; species Hemitrygon akajei. The sequence continues at coordinate 3,312,254 of NW_027331953.1, forward strand.
AGACTGTTCTGTCTGGTTCACCGTCACTTTCACCTTTGACCGGTTTGTCGCTATTTGCTGTCAGAAGCTGAAAACAAAATATTGCACCAGGAAAACTGCGGCTGTGGTTCTAACAACAACCGGCGTACTGTTCTGTCTGAAAAACGTTCCACAATACTTCACACGGGAACCCAGGGTGATCATCGACACTATACCGTGGTTCTGTAAACTGATGGACAGTTATTTCACTGACCCCGAGTGGGTAGGATATGACTGGCTTAATACAGTCTTGACTCCGTTCCTTCCTTTCGCTGGGATCTTACTGCTCAACGCTCTGACAGTCAGGCACATTTTAGTGGCCAGTCGGGTCCGTAAGGGGCTGAAGGGTCAGAGCAAGGGGGAGAACCGCAGTGACCCGGAGATGGAGAGCAGGAGGAGGTCTGTCGTTTTACTCTTCACCCTCTCCGGCAGCTTCATCCTCCTGTGGATGACAACTGTTGTAAATTTCATATATTATCAGGTCTCAGGGAAAGGATTCAGTTTCAATGATTCTGAATGGATCTTTATCTACGTCGGGGTTTTGCTGAGTGATTTCAGCTGCTGCACAAATACATTTATTTACGCGGTGACTCAGTCAAAATTCAGGGAACAGATAATTAGGGCGGTGAAATATTCTGTCCCCTCGGTGCCTCATTTCATTAATAAAGCTGCGTCCTGAGCACAAGCCGGAGACGGTCGCTGTGTTTCCAATCCGGTAGCAGTTCCTCACATTCACCGGCTGATCTCTTAGTCGTTATTCTGGGGCCGAGTGTCCCATCGACCGGCAGGTCTGGGACATTAGGAAGTGTGTTTCTGGGGAGGGCAAAGCAGTGTCCTGGACTGGCCAGCTGTCAGTCAACGAACGACTCTGGAATGCCAGCCACCCATTAGTCTGTGAATATGTCCATCTATCCCTATTCCCGCCCACCAACCTCACAGACCGACTTTCCCACAAGACACCGGGAGTTCTAGCCTGTTGCCGGTTGGCTAATCCAACGTCAAATACACCAGTTTCCGCTTTCCCCTTGGATGATTGGCTAACGTGAATATAAATAGGGCGGGCTTTGGATACATGGTTGTTGACACTCTAACTTAATGCGCGTTCCCGCCACTAACAGGACTGCAATATGGTGTAGAGAATTGGGAAAGAAAACCCTTGCTGCTTCTTTGTTCCAATGGAAGTTAAATTACCCCCCAATATCCTACAGATTGTACCAAGTGAAACCCAATAGAGAGAATCAAATTAAACTCATTCCCACAACCTAAATGAAAGATATCCGCCCCCAACGATTGTAATGAAATCTGCATTTCATTTCTATCTACCTGATCACCTTCACCCTGAAATCATGTGTGTTCAACTGCTTCATAATGACAAAATCTACAAGACCCAGTATGAGGTTTTCCAGCACGACAGAAGGAATAATTCATTATAGTGTGGATAATTCAGGTCGTATCAATATAATTCCTTCCCTTCTTGTTTTTACCCACTTCTCCCATGAACCCAACACTGTTAGGTATTCTGTAAAGGTGTCTCCCCTTGTACCTAGTTTCCCACTAGATTTACCATAAGCCCCTAATTCTTAACCCTGTAAACCCTGAAACAGTTTCTGATCTGCAAAGTGGAAGGTCATTATCTACAGTTGAACCTTTAACAGCTTCTGTAACTAAACAGCCAAACCGCTCATTCACACCAAATTCTGAATGCACGACCAATCCAAGTGTACCACAATACCCCGTATATTGCCTCCATACCACTAACCCTGTGTACACCTGCATATTACTGTGCATCCCGTATTGGCCGACGCATTCCCAAATCCGTATACACCCCAAATGCATGTTCAACCCGATATCTGAGCGCCCCTCCAAATCCGGAAGCAACCTGCAAATCAGTGTGTTCACCCACATCCACAGACATCCCCACCCCTCGTGCTTCCTCAAATTATCATGCAAATTCAAATCTGTCCGTCCCAAACACTCTGACACCTCGACATGCACAACAGATTATTCCTGAGCAAGAATCTTTTCAGTGCATCGATAAGGAAAGAATATATATAAAAAACGACCTTGAGATATGTCACAACTCCAAACCCGCAGACACCACAACTCTGAGAGACCCCGAAATCCGAAAAAATCCCTAAGTTGACTTACTCACTCCTAATTCAACAAGCATCTCCAAATCAGTGGGCTTCCCCCTATTTGCCAAGGTTGCCCTAAATCTACACAATCTACAAATCAGTGCGCACCCCCGCATGCATCATCGGTTACCGAACAGTCCAAATCATTTAAAATAGTTCAGAACATAGCTGTCTTTATGCAACCGAAACTTAGTTTGCAACTCCTTACAGGCCGACGCGCCCAGATGTGGCTGTAACACTAAATCCATGTGCACCCCTCAATCTGCACACATCCCTGAACAGGAGCGGACTCCATAATCCTTTTTGCACACCAACCCGCTGAAAACTCCACAGGGACATCAGCTAATCCCAAAGAATCATTTTCAAACAGTACACAAAACGGCTGACTCGACATTAAAAACTCTCACGCAACCCAAAATTCTTGTGTAAATTATAATCCGCTGGCATATGCTGATCCGATTGCAATCCCATTTTCGACAACACACATCCCCAAATAAGATCCCACAAAACCTATGTGCACCCGTTGAAAGGGTAAAGTACAGAAGTTATAAAAGTATCGGAAATTGAAACACATCACAGCTCCAAATCCGCAGTCTCCAAAAAATCTGTGAGAACACCGAAATCCGTAAAAATCCCCATAAACCCCTAAATTAATGAGCATTCTCAAAACAGCGTGAATCTGCATATTTGCCGACATAAAACTAAATCAGTGGCAGCCCCAAATCAGTGCGCACCCCATAGATTATCTTGGAGCAAGAATATTTTCAAACAGTTTCGAAAATGAATGTATCAACATTAACAATCCCCGTTTTAAGCTTCAATTATTAATGAAGATTAATAAAAAAGATATATTAAGTCAATACTGTATGTCATTATGCACAATGAAGAATTAAATTAGCAAATAAGTGATTAACAAAGCTAAGCAATATATCAATAATAACAAGAAAATATAAATATTTTTGAAAGAAAAAGAAAGAAAAGAAGAACCCATTTAGTGGCGGGAATGTGCATTAATTTCGAGTGTCAACCACCATGTATCCAAAGCCCGCCCTATTTATATTCACGTTAGCCAATCATTCAAGTCCCTACTAACTGAAAAAAAAAACAACAAAAAAAAACCCATTGGAAGCACAACCCCGGAGCTATACATCATAGAAGCTTCCATAAAAAAAAAAACAGCAATCCGCCAGTTCAAATCCACTTAAAGATAAATCGGAAGGAGACCATATTAATTAAATCAGATTAGATGATAGTAGCGGGCAAATGAACCCCAACTGTTCTCAAAATCGAATCAAGGATCAAAAGTTCGACTTCTGATTTTCTCCAAACTAAGACATAACAACACCTGAGAAAACCATTGTATCACATTAGGAACTGAAGCATCTTTCCATTTCAACAAAATAGCCCTTCTGGACAATAATTTAACGAATGCAATTACTTGTTATCTGATGGAGAAATACCATGAATGAATGGAGGAATTATACCAAATAAAACTGTCAATTTATTAGGTTGCAAATTAATGTTTAAAACTTTAGAAATTCTAGAGAAAATAGACTTCCAAAAATTTTTCAATACAGAACATGACCAAAACATATGTGTCAATGAGGCTGTCTCGGGTTTACATCTGTCACACTGACTATCAACATTAGGAAACATTTTAGACAGTCTCTCCTTTGTCAGATAGTAACGATGTGCAATTTTAAATTTAATTAAAGAGTGATTGGCACAAATCGAAGACGAATTGAACAACTTCAAAATCCGCAACCAGTCTTCTGTTATCAGAGTCATGTTAAGCTCTGTCTCCCAATCTTGCTTAATCTTAAGTGAAGGATAATTGTGCTGTTGGAACAATAAATTATAAATTTTCCCAATAAAACACTTCACTAAAGGATTCATTTTTAAAATAATATCTAACAGGTCAGAATCTTGTATATATGGAAAATTTAGTAAGTATTTTTGTAAGAAGTGTCTGACCTGAAGATACTTCAGGAAATATGAGTATGAGACAGAGTATTTAGTTACTAATTTCTCAAAAGACATCAGTCGGCCATCTTGGAACAAATCCATGAAGGAATAAACCCATTTATTTATCCAAAAAAGAAAAGTAGGGTCACTTAATGAAGGTTTAAATAAATAATTTCGATAAATTAAACTAAAAAGTTTAAATTTTTTAAGATTAAAAAAATACGAAACTGGAACCAAATCTGTAATGACTGCTTAATCATAGGAGATAAATTTAAATTAGTAAGTTTGGCCAGTTGTACAGGCAGAGAAGCTCCTAATAATGAGGTTAAGTGAAACTGTTTCACAGCATCTAATTCCAAATCAGCCCAAGGCGGTCGTTCATTTCTTATCAGCCCAATATAACCAAAAACACATATAACATATATTGAAAACACAAAATGCTGGCAGAACTCAGCAGGCCAGACAGCATCTATGGGAGGAGGTAGTGACGACATTTCGGGCCGAAACCCTTCATCTGGAGTGAAGTAACATGGGATGGTGGAGAGGGGATAAAAAGTGGGGGGTGGGATGAAGTAGAGAGCTGGGAAGTGATAAGCTGGAGGGATATGGGCTGGGGGAAGGTGGAGAATTATGGGAAATAAAAGAGAAAGAAAGGTAGGGCTGGGGGGAGATTATAGTGGGGGGGGGAAGAGAAAGAGAACCAGACTAAAATAATAGATAGGAATGGGGATAAGCGGGGGCAGGGGTATCAACCGAGGTCTGTGAGTTGGATGTTCATGCCGGCAGGTAGGAGGCTACCTAGGCGGGAGATAAGGTATTGCTCCATCGACCTGAGTGTGGTCTCATCTTGATGGTAGAGGAGGCCATGGACAGGCATGTCGGTGTGGGAGTGGTCTGTGGAGTTGAAGTGTGTGGGCACAGGGAGATCCCGCCACTGCTGGAGGACTGAGCGCCGGTGTTCGGCGAAACGGTTTCCAAGTCTGTGGCGGGTCTCTCCAATATATACTCCAGCAGTGGAGTATACAGTGAAGGAATAAATTCTTCAGGATTCGAAATATAAACTAAAAGATCGTCCACATAAAGGGAGATCTTATGATCAGTGTGATTTATAAGAAATCAATGAATATCATTAGCTTCACAAAGTGCAATAGTCAAGAGTTCCAGCACCAAATGAAATAACAAACGACTTAACGGACATCCTTGTCTCGTACCCCGAGAGAGCCAAAAAAAAGGAGATCTGCAATTTTTAGTAATAACAGTAGCAATAAGGCTTTTATATATCATTCTAATCCAGTTATTAAAATTAATACCAAAGCCGATTTTTTCTAAAAACATTAAATATTTATTTCTATTCCACTCTGTCAAATTTTCCATTCAACTTTCCATTCAACTTTTCAGTGTCAAGAGAGAAGACACATTGGGGAGCCTTAGAAAAGGATGAATGTATAACATTTAACAGTCTCCGAACATTAGAAAAGGAATAACGGCCCTTTACAAAACCTGTTTGATCTTGAGGAACAATGTCAGCTAAAAATTCTCCTGCCGATTAGCCATTATTTTTGAGAGAATTTTAGCATCCACATTTAAGAATGAAATAGGTCTCTATGAAGAACAGTCATAGAATCTTTATCTTTCTTAAGAATTAAAGAAATAGAAGCTTTATAAAATGTGGGAGATAACTCTCCTATCAAAAAAAAAATTGAAGTGTTTCCAACAAATATGAAGAGAGCAATTTTTCAATTTTTTAATAAAACCCTATAGAATAACCATCCATTCCAGGAGCTTTACCAGATTGCATTGGAAAAAAAAATGTTCATTTCTGAAATTCGCTTTCAGTAATAGAAGCATCAAGAGTTTGTTGACTTTCAACAGAAATTTGAGGAAAATCAATCTTTTATAAAAAGGCATTCATTTTGGAAGAATCAACTGGAAAATAAGATTTATAAAGTTCCATATAAAAGTCTTGAAAATTTTTATTAATATCTTCATAATTGCATGCTAAACTACCATCTCCCTTACGAATTTTTAAAATTCGTCTTTTAGCTCCAGCTGCTTTTAATTGAGATGCTAAGCTAATAATAAATTATATTGTGATTGGATTTCAACTCTTCGTTGAAATAAATCAATGTTAGGAGAGACTGCATAAATATTACCCGACTTTAATTTGTTTGGAAATCTTATCTAACTCTGTTTTTGTCTGTTTCTTAAACTCAGCTGAATGGGAAATTATCTGACTGCGCAAATATGCTTTAAATGTGTTGCATGTGATCAATTTCAATACATCTCCTGTATTGTTAAAAAGAAAAACATCTTTGATCTGATTCTGAATAAGTTTGACAAAGTCTGGACTTTGTAATAAAATTTCTGGAAAACGCCAGGGAAATTTGCAAAAGCGATAGCATTCAATTCAAAAGCTAAACTTAAAGATATATGATCCGAAAGAACTATAGCATCATAGTCACATTTCTGGACTGTGGACAAAAAACGGAGATCAACTATAAAGTGATCGATTCTCGAATAATTTCTTTTGTGAACGTGTGAAAAAAAAGAATAACCTCTATCATTAGGATGTAAATGTCTCCAAATTTCGACCAGGGCTAAATCAATTAGAAAAGAGTTAATAAGTGATGCAAAACATCTCGGAAGGCGCTGATTTGTTCAACTCTTGTCAATCAAAGGGTTTAAGCAACAGTTAAAATCACCACCCATTAACAACATATATTCATTTAAGTCCGGCAATAATGCAAATACATTATTTTTAAAAAGAAGGATCATCTACATTAGGTCAATATTGGTTAACCAGAACAATTTTTCTATTACACATTGTTCCTTTAACATTTAAAAATCTACCATTAATATCTGACACAATATCTTCTTGGATTAATAAAATATAACATTTAATAAAAATAGATGCTCCCTTTGTTTTGTTTTGTCAAGTAGCGTGAAATTGAAGGCCCTTCCACATTTTAAAAAAATATATTTTGATCGCCCATTTTGATATGTGTTTCTTGAACAAAAATTATATCGGGTTGGAATAGATTAATGATGTTTAAAATCTTCTTTCGCTTAATAGGATGATTCCAACCACGTACATTCCTATTTATAACATTTATCTGTTTAATTGCCATAATTATTCTTTTATTTTACTTAACATATAAATGAACGCATACCAGCGCAGGCTAATCAAAACCGGTGTTGATAAGTACAACTATACACAAAATATGCATGCTCCGGAACTCCGTAATGTGAAAAAATACCAAAAAAGAAAACAAAAGTTAATCTTACAATTGATCCTGTAAATCAAAACTAACTCCAATCCTCCCACCAGTCCAAAAAGCCCGAAATTCGACAAAAAAAGCCGAAATGCATCCCCATAGAGTACAAAAGAGAGAGACTCCGCGAGCGGCCCATTTTATAATAGTGGTTTTAAAAAGTTTTCCATAATTCCTCCCCCCAATAACAAAAACAAAACAACATACAGCCCTAAAATAGAAAATCCCTGCAAAGGAAAAAAAGTTGCTGAACATAAAGAGCCAAACACCACCATATCAAGTCATGTTAATAGGTTCTTCTGCCCACCTACAGGCCTTACTTCTAACTGATAAATATGCAATTTAAATATCAATTTGCTTTAATGTCTTCCATTATTTTACAGAGTATTATTATACTGAAACCATGGAAACCGGTAAGGCTAGGTAATGATTAAAACATGGAACTGATTCCCAGCTGAAATGGTTAATACAAGAGGGCACAATTTTACGGTGGTCAGAAGAAAGTATAGTGATCTCAGAGATATTTTTTTCAGAGTGGAAAGATCTGCCATGGGCAGTCATAGAGGCAGACACAAGGACATTTCAAGAAGCTCGTAAATAGGCTCATAATGAAAGACGAATAGAATTCTCTAGAGGACAGAAGCATTAAATTAATCATGAAATAAATTGAAAGGTGAACAGAACAATATAGGCCAAAAGGCCAGCATTGTTCCGTTTTTCTCTACAACGTCTAGCTCCCCATATCCAGCACAAAATTCAGAGAAAAAAGAGTTTATACTTAATCCTTAAAACACTCTGGGGAATGCAAAACAATCTCCAAGGACGGCAAAATTATAAAATTAAACAAAGAGAAAAATACCTGTGTAATCTCTGGTGAAGAAAACTCAACTCCATTTTCCATTTATCTGACACGACCAATGAAAAACTTTTTCTGAGGAAAAAAAAACTAATTATCTATCAACTGAGCCCTCCCAACTATATATAAGAAAAAAACATGAACTATGGACACTATCACTTAATTAATGAAAAAAGGGGAATAAAACGAATAATAAAACAGATAATCAGTCTATCCGTTGTCTTAATTCACTCAGTAGACCAAACAGATTTCAAAAAGTCATTCATCATTCACATCCAAAGGTTAAAAATCTTCTTTAAATGGTCGATCAATCAAAGGGCATCTTTCGCAAATCAAAAATATTCAAAGCTTATCTTCTTACCGAAAGAACGATCATTCAGCAGACCTAAAAACATTCAAACCTCGGCTACAACCAGAATAGAGTTAACATAGTCTAACACCTCTTTGGGGGCCAGAAAAACACGTGGAGTCGATCCTTTGGGAAACAATTTAAATCGAGCTGGAAACTGAAGTGATGAGAATAATCCCTTATCATTGGCTATCTTCATGGTTTGAACGAATTTAGACCGCAAAGCCATAACCTCCCGTGGATACTTTTCATAAAAGTGAAGCTCAGAACCTTTAAATTTTTAAAAAAACTTCTTGTTTCCTTGCATATTTTATTATTCGGTCTTTAACTTTAAACTGAAGAAAGGAGACCAAAACTGACCTTGGCCTGTCTTTGCGAGGTGTCGAAATAAAAATTCTATGCGCTCTTTCGATGTCAGGAGATTCAGATAAAATATCCGGAAACAGAGATTGAAACAGGATAGCAAAATAGTCTAATAAATCTACAGTCTCGGATCCTTCCTTCAATCCAACAATTCGAATATTATTCCGATGAGATCTTTTTCTTTTGTAATTTACTTTTTTATTGAAGTTCATCAAACAAACATTTCCATAAGATGTATTTCAGACATTGTACATATATATCATATAATCATATATATCACAAAATCTCCACAAAGTATTTATCTGGGGTATACACTTATAGAAAAGAGAGGAAAGAAAAGAAAACAAGCAAAAGGAAAGAACTATGTACAAGTAGGGAGTGATCTTTCTTTTTTACAACAGATTCATTGATTTGTGAGAATAAAATCAGGCCTATGAGGCATTATGTAGTTAAACCATTTTTCCCAGTATGAATCAAATTGTTCCAGATTATGATTAACAGATGTTGTTATCTTCTCCATTTTGTAAATGTCCATTGTAATTCCCCTCCATGTATTTAAAGTTGGGCTCTCCTGTGATAACCATTTCCTAGTAAGAGTCTTTGTACCAACCACCAACAGTATATTCATTAAATATTTATCTCTTTTCAACAATTCTTGAGGTATATACCCAAAATATATGGTCTTACTCTCCAAGGGTATTTCACATTTAAAGATGTCTTGTCGGGCATTGTGTATCCACTTCCAATAGTTTTTGACAGCAGGGCAGTCCCAAAAAATATGATAATGATTTGCATTTTGATTTCCACAATTTCTCCAGCAAACAGGGAGGTTACTATCATAATGGGATTTCTGAGAGGGTGTAATAAAATATCTTATCAAGTTTTTCCATCCAAACTCCCTCCATTTCTGTGAATTGGTACACTTCCATTCATATCTCCATATTGTTGTCCATTCTTCCTCAGATATAATTATCCCTCCTTCCTTCTCCCATTTTGTTTTAATGTATGAAGTCGAATGTGTTTTAAGATTTGACAACCCCTTATACATGCTTGAAATGATTCTACTACCATTATTTGAATTAAATGCTTTTCAAAAGAGCTCTATCAAGCATGTATTTGCCTTGGTTACATTTTTACGCATCTTATTAACATATTGTCACATCTATAAATACCGATAAAAATCTTGCTTTTCTAATGAGTTTCGCTTTAAGCATTTCAAAACTGAACAGTGTTCCTTCTTTCACTATGTTGCAAAGAACTGTTATTCCTTAAGCTGTACAGTCCTTAAATCTAGCATCCAATTTATTTGGTGTAAAATCAGAGTCATATGCACACCATTTAAGAATTGCAATATCTCCCTCTAGATTATATTCTTTTATAGTAGTTTTCAATATTTTAAGAGTCAATTTCACCCATGGATTATCAATAGTATTTATGTACCTTTGCAGGTTGTTATCAGCCAAAATTGCTTGTATGGGGATGGGAAGTACCCGCTCCTCAATGTTTTTCCATTGAGCGTCATATGATGGGTTGCACCAACATATCACAGCTCTCAACTGTGCTGCAAAATAATAATCTCTAAGAGAAGGCAAGCCCCACCCCCTTTTCCTTTGCTAATTGCAAAGTTTTGAGACGAACTCTAGGCCTTTTACCCTGTCAAATATACCATGATAGCATCTTGCTCCATTCATTGAATTGATTTTGATTAATCTCTATTGGTAGGGTCTGAAAGAGATATAACAGTCTGGGCAGTATATTCATTTTAATAGACTCAATCCTTGAACTGAGACTGAAAAAAGGAACCGGGCTCCATCTTGCCACATCTTCCTTAATTTTTTATATAAAGGCTGATAAGTACATTCTGATAATTTTGCCAAATCTTTTGGCATAATGATGCCCAAATATTTGAAAAACTGTGTGCCATGCTCAGGAGTATCGACTTTCAATTTCTCTTGGTGTGCTATAGTAATATGAAAGTAATTGGGTTTTATCTATCTTGATCTTGTATCCAGATAATTGACCATATTGTTCAAAGGATTGCATCAATTTCGGTAAAGAGTATATTGGTTGCCCTAGATAGATCAAAATGTCATCCGCATAACAAGCCAATTTATACTCTGTCCCTTTAATAGTAATTCCCCTGATATCTTCATTTTGTCTGATGTATTGAGCTAATGGTTCCAGATATAACGCGCAGAGTAGCGGTGACCATGTGCAACCCTGTCTCGTGCCCCTTTCTAGGGTAAGACTATTTTATAAATATCCATTGATTTTAATCCTCGCAGTAGCATTGTCATATAGTGTCTGTATAGTTTTAGTAATTGTGTCTTGGAAACCAAATCTACGTAAAACTCTGTAAAGACAATTCCAATTAACCGAATCAAATGCTTTTTCAGCGTCCACGCTTATCACTATTGCTTCGATTTTATTTTTTTGTATATGATCCATACTGTGAAGTTTCCTTCGTATATTGACTTGAGTCTGGCGTTGTCGTATAAAACCTGTCTGAATATGACGTATCAGTATGGGTAGAAACTCCTCTAATCGTTTGGCCATGATGGAGATAAATAACCTATAATCTACATTAAGAACGAATATTGGTCTAAATGATCCGCATACCATTTCTTTCGGTATAGTTTAGATTATAGCTTCCTTCCAACTGAGTGTCATTTGTGCCTTTTTTAGAGCCCAGTTCAGTGTGGGGAGTAAAACAGGAATTAACTCATTTTTAAATTCTTTGTACCACTCTGCCGTATACCCATCTGATCCTGGTGACTTGCTTAATTTAAGCCTACTAATTGCAGCTTTTAATTCAACTTCAGTTATGTCAGCAGTCATCGTTCTATTTTGTTCTTCGCTTAAAGTTGGTAACTCCAGAGCATTCAAGAAGGTGTCAATTTGGGTTATGCTTCCCCCTGGAACTTTGGAATATAGCGTTTTGTAAAACACTTCAAAAGCTTCTTGAATTTCACTGAGCTTATTTGTTTTTATCATTTTCGCTCTTTCATAGATTTCGATCCACTTTCATAATGTTTCTGTTTCAGAAACATTAAGTTTTTCCTGATTTCTTGCGTAGCCAAATGATTTATTTCATTCCTAATTCTTTTAATTTCCCCTAATGTATCCTGTGCCAAATTCAATTCGTGTTTTTTATCTTGTTCCTTCAGCCTATTTTGTAATTCCTCTAATGTTTTATTCCTTATTTTTATCCTATATAAAGATATCGCTATAATTTTCCCTCTTAAGACCTCCTTCAGAGTATCCCATAAAATGGGAGGTAGAACCTCTCCATTATCATTAAATTCTAAGTAGAGACCAATTTATTTTTCAATTTGTTCCTTAAAGTACGGATCACTGAGTAGACTTGAATTTAGTTTCCAAATAGTGTTCTTTGGCTGTAGGTCAAAATCAACAGATAAATATATAGGTGCAGGGTCACTTACATATATTGTGCCAATTCCACAGGTGTTTATTTTGTCTTTGTCTTTTCCAAATGATATGAAATAGTCTATTCTTATATATACAGAATGTGGAGCAAAATAATGAGTGTAATCCCTTCTGTCAGGGAAAAGGTCCCTCCATATATCAATTAAACCAACATCCTCAAAAAGTGTATTAACTTTCTTATGTAAAGATTTTGTTTCATAGGTTTTCTATTGGAAGAGTCTAAGTTTGGATGTAATTGTAAATTTAAGTCTCCCCCACATATCAGGAGACCTTCTGTTTCCGTTACCATAATATCAGTAATTTTCAGAAAGAAACCAATATCACTTCCCAGGGGTGCGTATATATTCAATAGAGTAACTGAATTGCCGTCTATATTCCCTTACCAGAATATATCTGACTTCTTTATCGCCAATTTCGAATATTTTTTTCATAATTTAGCTTACTTGAGATAAGAATAGCAACTCCTCTCCTATGCCCTGATTTATATGAGGAGGAAAACAGATTAGTGAAGCCCATTCTCTTTAGTTTTTAATGCTCATTATCACTTAAATGAGTTTCCTGTAAATATACTACATGGGCTTGTTCTTTTTTTTCATTTTGGATAAAATTCTCTTACGTTTGATTGGATTTAATAGCCCATTAACATGAAAAGAAATGAATTTTACCTGGTCCTTAGCCATCTGTATTTATCTGTCAATGTATCATTGAAATTAGAATAAAATTTAATCGATCTACTCACTGAACAAATAAAAATCAAGAAACTCAAATAATAGCAAAAATGGCAACGAACATGTGATTCCAAGGCTGAGGTCTCTAGTAAATGACCCTGCGTTGAGCTAGAGGAAATGTCCAACTGTGGGGGATAACCCCTCCTACTTGTGAGTTGAGGGCCCCCATTGCAGTATTCATAATAGTCAGTGCAGTGAACAAATCCATTACACAGAAAAGATGTACTCCCTCTATATATATATATATATATATATATATATATATATATATATATATATACACACATATGCATATACATATTAATTCTCAATTTGATGGGGGAAATGGAGTAAGTGAGCGAATAAAGAATAACAACTAAGTAATATAAAATCCACATTATAATAAGTATTTCTCGAGATAGGTATATCACCGTGTACTTTTGCTTCTGTTTAGCTTCTCAACATTTTCAAAGTTAGCCAAACCTTATGGCTCTTCTGAAGAGGTTGAGGACTGTCTTAAGGAAACTCCCGGTCTCTTCCTGATATGTTTCTGTCGGACTCCTCCCGTCTCCTGCCTTCTCATTTCTCGCACTATTTCCCAACCCGAGCGGGATAATTCCTCAGTCAGGATTTCCTTCGTTTTGGTCACACTGACGGGCAACCCTCTGGCCTTCATGTCTGCAGTCGCCTCTTCCACTGTCTGGTACAACCGCGTCCCGTTGTCATAAAACACTCGAAGTTTAGTAGGGTACGGAGTTTGAAATCTAATCTTATTTTGCTTTAATACTCGCTTTACTTTGAAGTATTCTTTGCGTTTCTGGAGGACCGCGGGGGGGGGGGCGGTAATCTTGGTCGAAATATATTAATTTATCCTGTAAAAACACTCTCTTCTTACCCCAGGCCCTTCGTAGAATCTCCACCTTGGTGCTGTACCGAAGGAATTTAATTATTATTGAGCATGGCTTTCTATCCTGGGTAGGTTTTGGGACTAACACGCGGTGGGCTCTTTCGACTTCCAGCTCCATAACCGGGGAAAGATCCAACGCGTCCCGCAGTAACTTTCCGACAAACCCCGTCATGGACGAGCCCTCCACTCCTCCGGGAACGTTGTAGATTCTGATATTTTTCCGCCGTGATCTTCCCTCCAGATCAAGCAGTTTACCTTCTTGGTGATGTATTATTTTTATTGTCTTACTCAGTATCCGTTCCACGTTTTGAACGCAATCTTCCACATTCTCAAAGCGAGTCTCTGCCACCGGTATTATTTGATTAACGCCAGCGAGCTTTGCCCTAATATCACGGAACTGCTGCTCTATTTCTTTCCGGAACTCCCTTATCTCTTTCAGTATTTCGAAGATATTCGCCGCTTCGACTGAACGAGGCCCAGCAGCCGCCTCGCTAGCACGCGGTCGTGTCGGAGAGCCGCTCGCTGCACTTCTCTCGGCCTCAGGCTCCGCAGTGTCGCGTTTTTTATTTCCATTTCTTCTCCCCATTCTTGCCCCTCTTTTCAGTTCAAATATGTTTCGAAAAATATTATATTTGACGGGTTAATGGGGCTTAATACGCGTTTTTCCGGTTGAGCTAGTGACTTAAGCTGCCATTCCCGACGATGACGTCACCGGAAAAAACGAATACTCACATTTCATTTCTACTTTTCTTTCACGTTCAGACACGTCAGCCCATGGTCTGCTCTACTGTCGCCATGATGACACACTCAGCTTGGAGGAGAAACACCGCTCCTGGGTGTTCCGTCTGGGTGGGCTCCAACCTGATGTCATGAATATTGATCTCTCGAACTTCCAGTAATTCCTCCGCCCCTTCACTATTACCTGTTCCCGAGTCCATCTCTCACCTTATCTCCTCACCTGCCGATCAACTCCCTCAGGTTTCCTTGCCTTCCTTCCATGGTCTTCTACTCTCTCTTATCGGACTTCTGCTTCTCCAAACAACTATTTCCTTCACCAATTAACTTCCCAGCTCTGTACCTCACCACTCCCACACTCAACTATCACTTACCAGCTTGTACGTTTTCCTTTCTTCCCGCCACCTTCTTGCTCTGAATTCTCTTCTCTTCAGTCCTGATGAAGGATTTCGGACCTAAGCGTCGACTGCTTGCTCTTTCCCATAGATGCTGCCCGGCCTGCTGAGTTCCTCCTGCATTTTGTGCGATTGCTTTGAATGCAATTTCCTCCCTCTTTCCTGATTACCACTAACCTTCCTCAGGGAACCTGAGGTATAAAAACATTTTTCTGGGTTTGTCAGAAACAAAATATTGAAGTAAATTATGTCATTGTAGCTGGTGAAATTGTATTGAATGACCTATTGTTGCCATTCTCCTCCAAAATATAAACCCATTATACATTTTGTGTCTGGGGGACTCTACTGACAAGGTCTCTAGGAAAATGTCTGTATGATGAATAAACACTATCAATCAACTTCACCAGGACCCAATCCTAACCTAACTCAGCAGTCTAAGCTGGGGGCGGGGGGTGAATATACAACACCTCTCAACGGCCAAAGAACATGACAGAAAGCTAAAGAGGTAGAAAAGGTAGTTGTCGATATGCGTACATCCGTGGCTGTGTGTCTATGTGTTTATCCCTTTGACAGTATATCTATATGTGTGGGTGTCTGCGTGTGCGCGTGTGGTGTGATTGTGTGTGTGTGTTTACAAGTGTGTATGTGTGTGTGTGTGTGTGTGTGTGTGTGTGTGTGTGTGTGTGTGTGTGTGTGTGTGTGTGTGTGTGTGTTTCTATCTGTCCATATGTGTGCCTGTATCTGCCTGTGTTTGTGTGTGTTTGTGTAGGTGCCTTTCTGGTTTCTTTTTTGTTTTTGTTAGTGTGGGTGTTTAGTTGTATGCATATGCGTGTGTACATCGTTGTACCTGGGTGTGTTCGTGTCATTTTATGTTTGTGTCTGGGCGTGTGTGTGCTTTTGTGTTTCTCTGTCTGTCCCTGCGCCAGTGTCTATGTGTGGCTGCCTGTGTGCGGTTGTGTGTCGGTGTGCGTGTGTTTGCGTGTTACTGTATCTATGTGGGTGTGTATGCTTCTGCCAATCGTGCTTGTGAGTATATGACGGTGTGTGTGTCTGTCTCTGTATGTGTCTCATGTGTCTGTGTGTCTCCGTGCGCGTGTATGTCTGTGTGTGTTCGTGTGTTTGTGTCGGATTATGTGCGCATGTGCGTGGATCTCTGTATATGTGTAGCAATCCATGTGTTTGCACGTCAATGACGTCCGGTGTTTAGGTCTGCCTTTGAGTGAGTATAGCTGTGTGTCTGTGTGAGAATGTGTGAGTCAGTTTGTTGTGTGTATCTGTATCTGTTTTTGCTGCCCGTCTCATCATGTTTGTTAGTTCGGTTTGGTTTCTGTGTCTGTGTTTCTCTGTTGTATGTGTCTCTGAGTTTATCTGTATGTGTGTTAATGTGTAGCACAGTGCATGTTTGTCTCTATTTGGCGCGTGTACTGCGCGACAGTGGCCTATCTCGATGTGTACATACCTGTATGTCTACCCGCGCGCGTGTTTGTGCACGTGTGAGCCTGTATGTGTGAGAGCGAGTTTGTGTCTGTGGCTGAGGATTTCTGTCTGTTTTTGTTGGTGTCTGTCGTTATATGTGTAGGTGTGTGTATCTATGTCTACACGCTCCCGTGTGTGTGTGTGTGTGTATCTTTGATGTTCCGTGCTTGTGTATCTGTAAGCGTACCTCTGCGTCTGTTAACGTGTGTAGGTGTGTATGTGTGTTCGAACCTGATTCTGTGTGTGTGTGTGTGTGTGTGTTTCACGGCACGGCTCTCAGTTTGCCTCTGTCTGAGTGATTGTGTGTTTTTGTCAATGTCTCTGTCAAGTCAAGTCAATTTGGTGGTGCGCACCGATTTCGGGGTCCTCACCGATTCGGGATGTCTGCAGATCTGGAGATGTGACGTATCTCAAATGTGCTTCATTCATCGTTACGTTAATAATAAATTTAATTTGAACGAACTCAGCTCGTGTCTTTTTACGGTTCAGTTTGTGAACTGTTTGAAATTATTCTTACTCTGGGATAATCTAATCTGTATGTGGGATTGTCAGCGGATCTGGGGAGCACACGGCTCATGGGTTCCGCTCTTATTTGACGATGTGCGCACATTTGAGGATGGGCAGGAATTTAGGGGTGGGTTGTCGAATATGGGGGTGCACACGGATTTGGTGACGTGTGCAGATTGAGGGGTGCTGTTGAACATGGGGTGCACACGGATTTGGTGACGTGCGCAGATTGAGGGGTGTTGTTGAACATGGGGTGCGCAGGGATTTGGTGATGTGTGCAGATTGAGGGGTATTTTTGAACATGGAGTGCACATGGATTTGTTGATGTGTGCAGATTGAGGGGTGGTGTTGAACATGGGGTGCACACGGATTTGGTGATGTGCGCAGATTGAGGGGTGTTGTTGAACATGGGGTGCACACGGATTTGTTGATGTGCGCAGATTGAGGGGTGTTGTTGAACACTGGGTGCACACCTATTTAGTGATGTGCGCGGATTGACAGGTGTTGTTGAACATCGGGTGCACACGGGTTTGGTGATGTGCGCACATTGAGGGGTGTTGTTGAACATGGGGTGCACACGGGCTTGGGATCACACTCAGATTTGTGTGTCTCGACGTGTCAAGATTTGCACCCGGGTAAGACTTGGGCTGCGTGCGGATCTTTAATGACGAGGCGGTCATTTTCTGAACTGTTTGAAATGCTTCTTCCTTAGGGGACATCGAATGTGCATATGGGGATGGCAGCGGGATTTGGGTGCGGACGGCTTTGGGGATGCGCGCAGATTTGGGGGTATATTCCTGAATGTGGAATGCGCACAGCTTTAGTAGCCTGTTGTCGAATATGGCACTGCGCATGGATTTGGGATTGCGCACAGATCTGGCTGCGTCGGCGAATTTGGAATTGCACGGGAATGTTGCGTGCTTTTACTGACCAGACATCCATTTTGAGAACTGCTGGAAATGATTTTTATTCTGAGATAATCTATTGAGATTGAGAGCTTATCAGCGGGTTTAGGATACACATGGATTTTTTTTGCGGGGGGGGCATTTTTATTTGAGGATATTCAGAGATTTAGGGATGTATCTTCGAATATGTGACTGAAGACGGATTTACAGGGTATCGGTGCATTTGGATGCGCGAGGAATCCGAACTTCGTTTGATTTACAGATACTTTATAAATAAATCGATAAATGCACTTTAAACGGAACATTTTTTGCTATTTCTTTAAGGTATTTTTGTACTGTTTGAAAATAGGTTTTCACCTGAACAACGAAATGTCAGTATGGGAGTGTCGGCTCGTTATCAGATATACAGGGATTTGCGGATGTGAGCGGATTCAGGGGGTTGTTCCTTATTGCAGAGGGTCGCTGCATTTGGACGAGTGACAAATATCAATATTGTTTCATTCAGAAATTTAATAAATTTGTAAATACATTCAAACGGAACTTTATCCTTACTATTTCTTTATGGTGGAGGTAGCTATTTTGTGAACTGTTTGAAATGATTGTTTATTTTCTCTCTGCGATGAGGAAATGTGAATATGAGGGTGTCAGCGCCTTTGTGCGTGTTCAGGAATTTGGGGATTTGTGCAGATTTAAAAGTGTGTCGTCGAATCCAGGGATCAACACGGACATGGGTGTGTACACAGATCAGGGAGTGTCAGTAGATAAGGGGGACATGGGTGTGTACACAGATCAGGGAGTGTCAGTGGATAAGGGGGACATGGGTGTGTACACAGATCAGGGAGTGCCAGGGGTCGTGGGAAATCTCAGAATTTTTTTTCTATTCATACTATTTTAATAAAGGCGCTTTCAATTTTAAGCAATGTTCTAGTTGTATTTTTAAGGTGGAGGCACCTATTTTGTGAACTGTTTGAAATTATTCCTTCTCTGGAATAATCAAATGTGCATCTCGGTGTATCAGCGGGATTGGGGTTGATTTGGGAATGTGCGTAGATTTAAAGCGTTTTGGCAAATATTGAAGTGTAGAGGCGTGTGGGGTTCTTCACGGATTTGGGGGTACGGGTGAATGCAGGGTTGTGACGAATATCAAGATTGTTTCATTTTAGATAGTTTATTAATAAACGCATTTTTAATTTCAACTTTGTTCTTTCTGTTTTCTAATGTGGTGGCAGACAGTTTGTGAACTGTTTTGAAATCAGTTTGTTCAAGGATAATCTAAGGTGAATGTGGGGATATCCACGGGCTTGGGGGTGTACGGAGGCACACAGAGTTGGTTTGCGCAAGGATTTTGGGCCCATACGAATTTGCGGATGTGCGCAGCTTCAGGGGCGCGTCGGCGAATATGGGTAACGTCGGAGCATTGAATGCGGGGGGTGGGGGGGGGGCAGGAGTGACAAACCTCCGGGATGTTTCTTTCATCGAAACTTAAATAATAATTGCTCTTTGAACTTTGCAAATTGCTCTTCCTTTTATTTAAATGCAAGCCCGTTACTTTGTGAATTGCTGGAAATGATTCTCGCTCTGGGATAATCCAATGTGCATGTGTGAGTGTCAGCAGGTCAAAGGCACATCGGAGTGGACAGCCTGAGGATGAAACGACTAATACCAGACGACCTGTATTCACGGTGAAAGGGGGACCACTACCTCATGAGTCCTTTTTGCACTGTTCATTTATTTTCTGATTTAGTGTAATTTTTTTTTATATTTTTCCTGTCTACTGCTGTTAAAAATACAAATTATACAAGACAGTGATGTTAAACTTGACTCAGAATGTTTAAAGGAGATGTGCGTTGTAGGTTTATTTTTCATACTCATAGTGGTGGGTGTCTGGAATGAAGGCCAGGGGTGTTGGTGGAAGCAGACGCGACAGAGTCTATCAGACACCACATGAGTGTGTGGAGAATGGAGGTATGTGTACCTTGAGTACTCAGAACGGATTGGTTTAGTAAGGCAGGAGATGACCAGTTCAATTGATTCAGAACAGCAGAGTGAGCAGAAGAGCCTGTTCCACTGCTGCACTGTTTCAGGTTGGTGACGCCACAGCCGGAGTACTGTGTGCATCTCTGATTGGTCGCCTCGGGAAGCACGTGGTTAACCTAGAAAGGCGCA
Organism: Hemitrygon akajei; assembly: GCF_048418815.1. Taxonomy (NCBI): domain Eukaryota; kingdom Metazoa; phylum Chordata; class Chondrichthyes; order Myliobatiformes; family Dasyatidae; genus Hemitrygon; species Hemitrygon akajei. The sequence goes on from NW_027331953.1 coordinate 3,332,457, forward strand.
GCAGGTTTACGGCTTCTGCAGCGGGGACTGGATGCCTCCGTGCAGAAGGAGGCTGTGCACTGATCCCAAATCCGAGAGTGTCGCAACACAGATTCGTTCCTTCACCATCACATGCCCCACTGTCACGATGTGATTGTAGGGTACTATACAGGGTGACAATTGACACAAATTGCCATAATAAAAATTGCTGTACGTAATTCACAAACAGACGCTTTAAATACAAACTACAACTCCCGTCGGCCACCGCGTTCAGTCAGCGACAAATGCCAATTACGCGGGGCCGCGGGGCATTCCCGGAGTTGTAGTCTATATTCGCCACATCGCGCCGTCCCTGCAAAAACACTTTTCCTCAGTTCCCACAAACATCGTTGGAACGGAATCTCCGTTGCGTCGAAGGAGAACCACGCCTGTCCTCTTGGACGCCGAGGCTGGCGACCACCGACGGCAGAAACGCGCAGAATTCCGTCATGGCGATGGAACAGAAGAGGAGGGGCTGAGTATGGGACAGATTGACGCAGAGCCTTTCGGAGCTCAGACCCGCCTTAATTCCCTGTTATCACTGGCTAATGTGCCTGTCGGTCAAATGAGAACTCACACGATGATTAGTTAATATGAACATCAGTCAGGCTTGCAAACAGTTCAAGCGAATTTTGATAAAGTACCGCCAGTCAGAGAACAGACTGTGACGTCAGTGGATATATATAGTTATCACAGTTCTCTCACCAAAGATACTTCACTGCTGGATAAAATGAAGTTTGTGATGTTTATAACCGATGTGGTGAATTGTACTGCTCAGACATCTCATCCTACTGAGGAAATTAAAATTATTGTGAAAGCTGCAGAAAGGTATCTTGGTGTAACTGGTGTTTTGTGGGAAGCTGTAAATGAAGCTCTGATTTGTGGGGGTTTCTGCATCCCAGTGTAATTTTGAAGGTACATAATGGGATTAAAATATTGCAGTGGAATGCAAGAAGCCTGATTTCTCATGGTTCTCATTTGTCAAATCTCCCCTAAGTTGTATGCATTCAGGAAACCTGTTAGTTAACACGAGATTTAGTGTTCATAATAATTATCAAACTGTTATAGATTTAACTCTAGTTTGGAGCATACTGACTGGAGTGTGTGTGCGTGGGATGTTATACGTGGTGAAAGACAGCGGAGTGATCATTTTGCTGGCTTTATAACCTTGGGTTTGGATTTATATCGGGGTCAGGAGGCCATTAATGGTAGTTGGAATTTATGGTGAAGGGATTTGGGAGGCTGAATGTTGAGGATGATGTGGATTTCTGTAATGAAGGGTATGTCACGTTACTCATCAAACTGAGTTTGGCATGGTTCCTATTAAAAAAATCCATTACTAGGAGAAAGGCTGTACCATGGTTGATTGAGGTGTGTGCAGAGGCATTTAGGGAGGAAAATAGGGCGTTCAGTTATGTTAAGCAGTATCAGTGAATTTTAAAAAGGGTCAGGCCGGTTGCGGAAAGTGGTGATGATGTTTACTGGAGGTCATATTGAGATAATATTGGATGGGATATTAGACTTGTAGTTGTTTGGGGAATAGTTAAGAAAATGGCGTGATTCTCAGGGATCATAATATTCCTGTATTGATTGATGAGGGCAAAACTGTTGTTACTGAAACAGGGAAGATTATGTTACAGTATGGGTCATTTGCTGCGATTCATAATCAGGATAATTTTAGTGAAGAGGTTAAACAATGTAGGGATAAGTTTCTAAGTGAATACTCTGATGTGTTGGAATTCAGCTGTGGCAATGAAAATATCACTGATATAGAGTATTTGTCCTGTGAATTTAAGGCGAATATTAATGCAGGCTACACACGCAAAATTCAGTAAGAACTCAACAAGTCAGCGAGTATCTGTGGAAAAGAGTACAGTCGACGTTTCGGGCCGAGACACTATAGCAGAACTAGATGAAAGAAAATCTTTCCTGCTGAGTTTGTCCAGCATGTTGAGTATTTTGCTTTAATTTTCCACATCTGCAGAATTTCCCCGATTTGTAGTTAGATTATTATCAATGCAGGTCAAATGTCTCCAGGAAATTGTATGATTGGACATCCAACTGACAACTATCTTGAGACAATAACGTTTTTGAATCGTATTTGTAGCTTAGGTAATTGGATCCGGGTTATTGAAAAGGGTAGAACTCAAATCAGGACCGGGGGATGTAGTGGCTGACATAATCGTGTTGTTCGGAGTCGCGGTGATTGATAAGAAGGGTGGCCGGATGAAGAGCGGGAGCTCTCTTACATATCAGATTTGGCTCTGATAATAGCAAGCCCTGCCTGTGTTTCTGCTGTGTAGCCACTGAATGAAGGAGTAGAATCACTGGGTGAGGAGTCAGTGTTGTGAAGGAGTGTTCCAATATCAGGTGTTGCCTTTTCGACCATCACTCCTGTTGCCGCCACAGCTCATCGGTGACCAGGCAGGCGGCGCAGCACGGCTGGTAACTGTGTGCTCAAGCCACCGTGTTCCTGAGTCATAAATCCCTACTTTTCCTCAGTATATAACTGGAAGGAGTTTAAATAGTCCAGAATGCCCAAGGCTGGTGTATGGAGCAGTTCCTTCTTCAGAGCCTGATATGCCTGTTCCATTTCCGGGCTTCACTGGATCTGCAGAACAGAGCCCAAATCGGTAACAGCTCCATTCCAATCGTATCTGTGAAATACTTCCCCAAGCATCTTTAAACCGCAAAATGAAATCTGTTTCCGGCTCGCCCATTTCCTGTAGGCATCTCGCGACCTCCCCAAAATCACTTTTTTGTCTGGCCTCTGCTGGGATTGTCTCTTTGGCCTGTTCTAGCCATGTCTGTCTGCATGCTGGGGTTGCCTGCACGTCCATCTGCATCCGGGACCCAATCATCCTTTGTTCCCCGGGGTACAGTGAATCGTTGTTTAGGGTGCGCCAGGCGCTGATAAGTGACCTGTAGGCGTTGCTGCACATCTCCGGGTAAAGGGTTAAAATTTCATAAGTTTGCACTAACCAATTGTGGAACGCGATAGGTTTCCTGATGGGATTAGGAAGTCACTGGTCACACTCATAACCTCTGCAGGGGACCAGGGCTTGAGGGTCGGTATATCTCCTACCATTAGTCGGGTACCTGTGTATGGGTTGTACTATCAGGTAGCTCACTCTCCCTTTGGCTATCGGTAGGTCCCGCTACCTGTTCCGTACACTGTACTCTCTTGTTCCGTAACCGTGTGGGCATCCCTACACTCGGTGGATTGTCCACAGGTTGTGACTGTTCCTGTTCCAGGGGAACTGTGTTCGAGGCACCGGATGGAGAAATCTGTTCCTATGAGGGAAGCTGGTTCTCGGAATAGGACTGAAACTGTTGGATTTGTCATCACAGCTGACGGGTTGTGGGATGACCATGCCAAACATTGCTATTTCCATAGCAGGATCTTCCGGCAGCCGGTCATCTAAGTGTTAGGATTGGGTCCCGCAAGGGGGAGAAAGAGGGGAAAGGCAGGAAGGTCTACTTCCAATTTTAACATTTTCCTCCTTCATCTCAGGTTTAGGGTTTAGTGTCTGGTGCCTTTTGGCCACGGTCCCATGTATCAAAATATCACATCATGTATTACAATTCCCATTTCGGGTCCCCGTCCCTTACTTTGGTTTCACCTTTTGAGTAGCCACAGTTCTTCAATCAAAGAGGTCTCCAAAGGGCCATTTTCCCTGTTTCAATCCGTATAAATCTCTGGAAAAAGTCATCTCATGCTTGCTATCTCCAGTTTCCGGCCATACCACGTCCGCCGGGGTTACCGAGTTCACTAGGGTCTCACCTGAAAGTCGCTTCGTCTTCTTATACTGCCTGACCCTTTTCTCGGAATGTGTATTCATCGGAGCCTTTGTCGTGGATCGAGCCTGGAGGTTGTGTCTCTTCTCCTCGGCACAGCGCCGGCGAACTTGGCCCATTTGCTTTAATTTATACCCATTTCTTACATGTTAGTTTTAGGTTAACCTGTCACGAAATTTAGAAGTTTTCAATCGCAATACGATTTCCCCATCCTTTTCAGGCCAGAGTTGTCCATATTGCCCTTTAGTTTGACTATTCATTGGATACTCTGTGGGTCTCGGACCCTCTGTTCCATCTACCGACTTTCCCCTCTCCAGGAGCTCAAGGATGGTCACCAGCCGGGCGGGTCCCTGGTCTCTACCGGTCTGCCCTACTGCCCTGGTCTCCCCCGGAGACCCACAGCGGCTCATTGTCAAACGGCCCCCACGAACGCTTCCCAAGCGTAACTCACGGGATTCTCTTTGATCCCGTATCTCTGAGAATCCCGTCCTCGTCGACAAATTGTTACGGAAATTAATTTGCTAAGGAAATTCGATTAACGTTGATCACAAGTAAATTAGACACCGGCTTCGAAGTAAAGAGACCTTTATTCACGACATCGTGGGGAGTGAACCCTCTAACTGTGGGGCTTATGCATGTGAAAATCGATAGCAAAAGCAAAGGCTGTTCGATTAACCTTGTCAGTTACAAAAGATAAACCAGGTTCACCTGCAGTTCTCCCGTGATAAACTGCACCCATAGCAACAGTCAAAAATTAAACAAAAAACAGTCTTCCGCCAAACCTTCTATTAACAAGCAGGTCGTCTCATATCCTTGATCCGAATTCTGACGAGATAAACAACTGCAAGTATTTATGCTGAGAGTCGCCTCTGCTGAAAGCTAAGGACATCTCTTTAACAAACTAAGCCGTAAACTGGCTTCCACAGTCGAAAATCCAATATTAAACCTTCGTACATCAAAACGTTTAACTCACAATATTTTCCTGCGCAACTACCAAGAAAACTTACAGAGCCGATCACTAATGTCAACAGATGACTGACTCCATTCCTCCACTCCTCCCCGAATTCCCCGTGTCTCCGTCTGGAATGTTTGGACTATGGCGACATCAACTGGACGGAACAGAAAATGCAACGGAGGTCGTAATGCTCCGTCAAGACGCAGAGGGAACTGCTTCTTTACGCTGAACTCTTCTAGTTTTTTTTTAATCTCTCTCGTTCACTGTTATAGAATTCGGTATCTGTGCCGTGTGAAGTGTTACTTGGGTCGTATTCCCAGATCATCGCAATTTGCGGAATTTTAAATTTATAACCTGAGTAGACACAAGCTATTAAATTCACCCCATCTGCAGAGCGGACATTTTAATTACGAGGAAAAATTAACACAGACAGAATATTCAGGTTTATTTTCAAAGTACAAGTAAATGCACAGCTAGTTTCCAAACCAGTATCGGGAATGAAATGCAAATACGTCCTGGTGATGTGATTGTTCCGAGTGAGGTCAGCCTATGGAACACACTTCCTCTGTGAAATCTATTCCCATCCCTCCCATTCTGATATGGACTCGGTCCTCTTCTCCTGCACAAGCCGTTCCCTTTCTTCATTCAGTACTTCAGTCATCCTCTCTGCTGCCCTGAATTCACGTCCGTCCGGGCCTGATTTCTGCCGATGCGCCATAAGACATTGGAGCATCAGTTGTCCATCCTGCACATCCGTTCAGCAATTTCATCATAGCTGATCCAATTATCCTCTCAGTCCCAATCTCCTGCCCTTTCCCCACGTTTCTTCACGCCCTGACCAATCCAGAATTTATTTAACTCTGCCGATAAAGACTTGACCTCCACAGCATTCTGTGGCAAAGAAGTCCACAGATTCACCGTTCTCCAGTTAAATATATTGCTTCTCGTCCCCGTTCTGAAAGAACTCCAATCTATTATGACGCTGTGTCCTCTGGTCTTACACTCTCTCCAGATCCACTTTCAAGGCCTTGTGCCGTTTGATAGGTTTCAATGAAGTCAACCCGCATTCTTCCGAATTCCAGGTAATACAGACCAGAGTCATCAAACGCTTTTTATATGACAAGCCATTGAATCCAGGAAACATTTGCCTGAATCCCTCCAGTTTCGGCACAGCCCTTCTGGGATAAGGGGCCCAAACCAGGCACATTTACCAGGCAAATAGATATGATAGAAATGCATTGGAAATCGGGTCAACGCTAACAAACATCATTTTAGCTACAGAGGTGACCAAGTAACGAAACCAGATATTTGATTCCACTTTCCAGCTCCTGCCTGAATTTCCTCTGTGACAGAGTGTCGATACACGTGTTGGTGCAGGTGGAGAGAAACTGCAACATGAACCCAAACTGTTGCAGGATATACGTCGAGGTGTTCAAATATCTGTCAGTGTAAAAGTAATTCTCCACTTGCCAGTTCATAGTATATACAATAATAGGGATCCACAACAATATGAAATTGGCTGACAGAGCGAACAACAAAATTATTGACTTTCTCCGGTTCTCCACCTCTGGATCATTCTTTTTCTCTCTGCTGTTCCTGAGCCCCCGGCGAACTCTGTTTGCCGCGATAATATGACTGACAATTAAAGCATTAAAAAGTAGAATCAAACTGATCAGCAATAAAGGTGTAGCGATCGTGCTAAACAACTGTGCGCTTTCCACAGCGGTAAAGTAAAGTAATCGGTTTTTTAAAATGCATCGCCAGGGTATGTTGTCAATGATAATGTAAGGTTCTACCGCAAAGTAGAATGGAACATTCTTCGCAGAACTTCCTAAACACACAATAACTATCACAATAGTCGCTGTTCTGTCGGTGCAGTATCGTTCGCGTAGCTTTTGACTGCAGATTGCAATAAAGCGATCGAAAGTGAGCCAAACAGAACAGTCCATTGTTATGACACTCAGCACAAGCGTCAAGGCACAAATCGGTGAAATCAGCAAAGGAAATGCGTAAACATAAATATTATTGATCTCACAGAGTACAACAGCAATAATAACACCCAGTAAATCAGCTGCTGCCATTCCCACCAGGTAACGGGAGATGCATTTAGAGAGTCCGCAGTTTCCCAGAGACAGGATCACAATCGCCACTAAATTAACTGCAAGGAAGCAAAGAAAAGTTAGGTTCATGCGCAGAAACCCTGATCATTTTTTCTTGATATGCATGCATAGAAAGTTGTTGAATCGGACTAAGTGAACCTCAGACATCTCATCATATACCGGGTCAGGCAGGCTTCGATTCGGAGAGTTAAATGTTGTTCGCACGGGCTCCGTCACTGTCCTTCGATTGGATGATAATAACTGGACTGAGTAGCAGTTGAACAACAACTTTCCAGTTGATAGCAGGTTTTCCATATGGCGGCTTAACGACCCACTCATCCAGACAGCTGAGAATGTTGAAGGCTTTGTAAATTGCGGGATAAATAGACTCAGGGAGACTGCGTTTTCGGAGATCACATTTTGGAGTGGAGGCGCGGCAGAGCTAAATGCATGTTTCGATGTACAAGTGGCAAAATAAACTTGAATCTTGTACTGAGCGATGGAGATGCATCATACAGATTTTTACTTCCCTCATGTTGTGAGATGCATGAAAGAAATAAAATAAACCTTATCAGATCTTTTCTAAATTACAAACGGAGAAAGAAGAAAGACACGGTGAAATGAAATTTTGCACGTTATTGTGGCAATTTCTAAAGTAAGACCATGTTCAGCACAGCATTCTTGTTGAAGGGTCTGTATTATACTGCAGGTTTTCTAAGTTCTATGTTTCTGTGTTCTATTTCGATTAAAAAAAAAAGTATCGTTCCAGTTGCATGACGACGGAGAGGAAAGAACAGTGTGTGGCCGAAAAATCAGGGAGCTCGCAGGGAGAGCTGCAGCGATGCTAAAGATTCTGTTTTCACTTCATTTCATAGAAACGTTTGGGTTTCTATATTGATGACGAATAAGATTTACAAGAACACGCGATGGAAGGTCGAGTAATGTAAGATGCTAGAATAGTATCAATATTAACACTCAATCAATTGTTAATATTGACAAATTAATCAGACATAAGAAACAAGTGCAATTCCAGAGAATAATGAAAGAATAAAATAAAATATATACTTAAACCAGAACAGGTTTAAAACAGTCATCAGATGAGCCACCCTCTGAAAACAAATGGTACACGAAAAAAACACACGCATACATCAGTAACCAATTCCAGTTACTTACCAGGGATACCAATCGCTGCTAGTACAGGGTAGTAAACGCTAACGATGGAGTAAATTGCTGGGTATCCCATTTCCTGTGTTAATTGGTAATCAGTTGAAACTAGTCCGACTGCTGATATCTACTGTTGTTTGCTTTACAAGCTCTTATACAGGAGAGGAAAGTGCCCTCTGACAATTAATCATACCGCGTGGTCAGTCACATCAGTGACAGTCTGCCAAACAAACACTTCAGGTTTGTTTCGATTCATCTGAATTGTGTCACCGTGCAATGAAAATCGTTCCATCGGAAAAATCACAATATAAGATTTACGTTTAAATATGTTTATTTACCCCTTCAAACGTGAACATTATACAGTCTTTCTCTAAGGCACAGAATTTGTGTGTTTCAAATAAAATAATTTTTAGTCTCAATATTTTCATAACGTGCACCTCAAATGATCATCAGTTGTAACAATAGGCGAAGCGCATTAAGATTATGAGCTTAACGGAAGCGCATTTAGTTTGGTTGTTCAATTCAATAATCTTTTCTCGTAAGAGAAATGTTCACACCTCCTTCCTACTTTCCGATTGGTTTTGTGCCTCAGTAGTGGCCAATTCGGATGAGAAGTCATTTAGTAAACGGTTAGCTTGGTTATGCATCCCGAAGGTCATCTTAACATCTAAACTGAAACGGGAGTAAGGTGGGTCTTCTGTGATTAATGTAATGAGTCTGTTTAATAAAACTGTCCGTAAAAATAGATAGATTCAATAACACATTTTCTTTTCCACAGATCTGCATTGTTTAACACGAAATACTCGTATTTCTCCCACTAACATGTCGATCCATTTCCCCTCGTTCCATTGACTTTTTGTGGCATTTTTGCATGTGTGTTATTTTCATACATTGTTCATTACATTTTTTCTATTATTAATTTGAAAATTTTACAAGTCTCAGTGTGTCTATTCTGGTAAGTCAAATGACTTCTGATCGCGGTGATTGTTCCATAGCTGATGACGTCTCCATATTCTCTTTACTGGGTTTCAGGCACGTTGCATTAAGTCTCATAAATCGATGTCCAGCACATAAAATAACAATAACTTACACTCACGCTGTCCAGCTGTGTGGAAGTCCCATGCCTTCATTATTTCTCTAATATTTCATTTCAGAACAGTTTTGTTGTCTCCAGTTTCAGGTTATTTTATTCCAGAATCTGTTCCTGACAAATATTTTGTTTGGGAACTCCCACGCCCTGATTATACCTACGTGAAACACTGTAAACCAAACATGCTCTCCAATGAAAGAAGGATTACCGTATTTATTGTCTATATCGCAGCTTGTATCTTTATAAAAGTTTGGACTCTGCAAGTCATCAACAAGTCTACAAGGTCCCTTTCAGTGAACTTTCCCGTTGGCTTTGGACAAGCAGGTCTTTCCATTACAAATGACAATTCGTATTTTGTATCGGTCCAAATGTCACTTCAGCATCGTTGTTGATAATGAAGCTTTCCCCTTTGGGTTCTTTCATAAGTTCAATTTTACGACAGAAAACAATAAGATTTAGGAGCAGAATTAGCCCATTCCACCGATCGAGTCGGCTGCACCATTTCGTCATTCGTGGTCTCAGCTGCGGCCTCCTGTCTTCTCTTCGTATCGCTTCATGGCCTATCCGATCAAGAATCTATCGAACTCTGCCTTAAGTATAGAGAACGTATTGGCCTACACAAGGGTCTTTGGCAAAAAATCTAACAGATTCACCATTCTCTGGCGAATTAAGTACCTCCTCATCTCAGGTAGATGAAGCCACTCAATTCTGAGGCTGTGTCTTCTGTTCTTAGACTCTGCCACCAAAGGAAACATCCTGTGGAAAGTCCCACGCTTTAATGATATCTCCATAAAACACTGTGCTGCTGGTTATGTTGTCGAATGGAAGAAGGAACTGTGATTCTACGTATTTCTTGATCATTTCCTGCCAGAAGAGGAAGATCCCCTCTGTTGTCAATATTCAACGCCATTTGTTTGTGTTTAAATGATTGTGTTTAAACGGTGATTGTGATTCTTTTTTTTGGGAACATGTGGAATTTCGAAATGGATCACCCCGTACAGACAGACATACTTCATTGATCCCGAGGGAAACTGGGTTTCGTTACAGTCGCACCAACCAAGAATAGTGTAGAAATATAGCAATATAAAACCATAAATAATTAAATAATAATAAGTTAATCATACCAAGTGGAAATAAGTCCAGGACCAGCCTATTGGCTCAGGGTGTCTGACACTCCGAGGGAGGAGTTGTAAAGTTTGATGGCCACAGGCAGGAATGACTTCCTATGACGCTCAGTGTTGCATCTCGGTGGAATGAGTCTCTGGCTGAATGTACTCCTGTGCCTAATCAATACACTATGGAGTGGATGGGAGATATTGTCCAAGATGGCATGCAACTTGGACAGCATCCTCTTTTCAGACACCACCGTCAGACAGTCCAGTTCCACCCCCACAACATCACTGGCCTTACGAATGAGTTTGTTGATTCTGTTGGTGTCTGCTACCCTCAGCCTGCTGCCCCAGCACACAACTGCAAACATGATAGCAATGGCCAACATAGACTCGTAGAACATCCTCAGCATCGTCCGGCAGATGTTAAAGGACCTCAGTGTCCTCAGGAAGTAGAGACGGCTCTGACCAGGTGGAAATGGGAAAAGGAGACCTCATGCTTGTTGTCTTCGTTGCGATTGTCTGGACACCTAAAACGAAATCTAAGAAAGAACCTACTTCTATCAAGAAAAACATGACACCGACGGCCGCGGCTCTGGGACCTGCCAGTGGTCTGTCCCAACAGATCCCCGTTCCTTTAGCTTCTCCTCTCCCCTGTGTCTGTATGATCAATCTGAAAACTGCTCAGAGGTCATTGAAGTAGTTGTAGCCGTCTAACAGCGGCCTCGACAACCACCTACCGAGGCGCCCTATGCGTCAGCGATTGTTTTCGCGCCCGGAGGGGCCGAGACAGAACGGTTCACCGGATTAACACCCATTCTCCGGCGACAGACAATACAACCAAAGGGAACAAGAGCTTAGGCAGCAGATAGGTCTACTGCGGAAATCCTAGAGTCACCAACCTCCGTGCAGAATATGACCCGTCTACACTTTTTGCTTTCTGTGCGCTCGGCAGTTCTGGATCCACAAAGCAATGTCCTTGTATTCCATGCCTCTTTACTTTCTCAGTACGACTTGCATGGGCTACCTTATCAAATGGCTTGCGGAATCCATATGCTCTACATCTACTGTTCTAACTTCATCAATGTGTTTAGTCAAATCCACAAAAAACTTAATTAGGATCGTAAAGCATGATCTGCCTTTAACAAAGCCATGTTGACTATTCCTATTCCTATTATGCCTCTCCAAATGTTCATAAATCCTGCCTCTCAGGATCTTCTCCTTCAACTTACCAATCACTGAAGTAAGACTCACTGGTCTATAACTTCCTGGGCTACCTCCCCTCCCTTTCTTGAACAAGGGGGCAACATCCGCAACTCTCCAATCCTCCGGAACCTCTCCCGTTCACCTCTCCCGATGCAAAGATCATCGCCAGAGGCTCAGCAATCTCCTCCCTTGCCTCCCACAGTAACCTAGGGTTAATCTCGTTCGATCCCGGTAGCTTATACAACTTGATGCTTTCCAAAAGCTCCAGCACATCCGCTTTCTTAGTATCTACATGCTGAAGCTTTTCAATCCACTGCAAGTCCTCCCCAGAATCGCCAAGATCTTTTTCCGTCGTGAATACTGAAGCAAAGTATTCATTCAGCATCTCTACTATTTTCTCCGATTCCATGCACACTTTTCCACTGTCACACTTGATTGGTGCTATTCTCTCACGTCTTACCCTCTTGATAGTGAACATGTTCTCGAAATGGATTGATGGCTTCCCGACTCGCAGAAATGATACTAAGATTGCAGTCAAGATCCTTATGCGAGCGGTGATCCCCCTCTTTGGCTTCCGCTGGCAGATCAACAGTGATCGGGGAGCGCACTTCACGGGGGAGTTGATTCAGGAATTTAGCAAGGCCCGAGGATTTCGTCGGGAGTATCAACTCCCATAGTAACCCCAATCTAATCGGTTAGTAGAAAGAATGAATGGTGTATTAAAATAAACTTTGACGAACAACTATCGGGACAGTGGACTAAAAGATCCTGAGGCCTTACCGGTAGATCTCTATAGCTTGTGAACCTATGTCAACAGGATCACTAAATTAAAACCATTTGCAGTGCTATTGGGAGAACTCATGCCCGCAGGTTCACGTACACCCCCCACCCCCCAGACCTCCAATTGGAGGACATAATGCACCATTAATCTGGAGGGAGGAGAAAACTTTAGGAATAGAAAAGGGCTTTGCAGAGGCGATCGGGGAGAACCAAACACAAGTAGAAGCAGCCCCAACTCAGTCGGGTGAGGGAAACGCACACCCTTTTACGCCAGGAGAGATGTGTATGCTAGGACGATAAAATGGTATTCTTCTTCTCCGAGGTGAAAGGGGACGACCAGAGTGCTGATGGTCACCAGGACTGCGCTCAGAGTAGAAGGTAGAGCCGGTCGGATGCAGTAGAATGAGAGGATTCTCTTGCTAATAGTGACAGCATTGAAAGTGATGGTGGGGCGGGGGGGCGGGGGGGGAGTGGAGTTGCAGATGAGGGACCCGGAAACACAGCACACCCGCTTCCTCATAATTTATGCGTTTGACTGATGAATATGGACGTTGCAAGAGCATATCGATTGGCGGAATCTGCATGGCCATACCCATCCACGCTGGTTCTGTAATACCATTAGTACCCATCCCATTTCATCAAAGCGAGATCAAAGTCTATCGGCCCTTTATGGAAGGTTATTTTGGATCCTGGTTATTTCGGAAGAACGAGAATATATCAGGGATTGGGGTATATTATCAACATCCAGTATCTCCACATTGGCTACGAGGGCCCGGTATTACTACCATTAGTTTCCGCGAGACAATCAGTTTGAGGGATGGTGTATTCCCTGCTGTAACTTGACTGATCCCGAAGCCCCAGTGTTACAAGTGATACCACAAAAGTTTGACCATTATTGGTTTAATGGAAATGGAAGCAGTATTATGGACCGAAGAAAATGTGCTAAACCATTGTATTTATGGGACCAATAGTTCCATGGGGGTCCCAACGATTCTTAATGAGACTTATTTGATTTGTGGTGATCGGGCATACCCTCGGCTCCCATGACAATGCGGTGGGCTGATCTGTTCGGTAAGTGGCACTCTATCTACATGTAGCCCCTCCCTTAAGCACGAGGGCTACCAGGATGAATGGATTAGGATAACACCTAATGATACCGCCTCGGCCTTGGGAGAAACACAGCAGCAAATCGGGGACCTTACGGCCGAGGTAGTAGCGATATGAAAAGTCACTCTGCAGAACAGGATGGCCCTTGATTTTATATTGGCCGAGACGGAGGAAGTGTTCGCCCTTATAAGTCAATAGGGCTGCACCTACATCACTAATGAATCTCAAAACATTACCCTTTTCGCGGACCATGTACAGAAGCGTGTCGAAGAAATGGGAAAACGTGAAAGGAATTTCACGATGACGATCTAAAGAGGCCATGAAAGCACACTATGGGTGAACTCTACTTCTAATGATCCCGGTAGTAGAGCTATTACGGTGCCCCGGACATTCACTTGTTTCCTGTATTTGCAAACAAGCCGGGGCAAGCTAGTTTCCCCAGGGTACCAAAGCTTCCGAAGTGAAAATAATGCATGTAACCCCGAATACGATGAGCAAGCTTGTCTTGCTATGCGATCTTTCCCCGCTTCTTACGAGCCACCTTTCAGAAGGGGAAATTGATCCGAGTGATCAAAAAGGAGGGGGGCTATGAGGGCATTTAGAGGGTTAATGATAATGTGTGAATGCCGTATTTTTCAGTGGAAGGAAATTGGACAATGTCGGTTAAAATAAAAGGAGTGTGAAAAACCAGGTATTATTGAAAACATACTAGCAAGATGCTGGAGCTAATTGCTGACAACCGTCCCCAGTCAGCAGGGCGTGTTGTGTAAAGCTAATTGTATTCAGTCTCACAGGGAAACTTTGAGAACATTCTCCTCCCAAAATCCTGCTTATATATTTCCAATTTCCTGATATAAATGGAGACGCCACCTTTTGCCTCGATAGAATTCAGAGTCTCAGCTGCAGCTTCGTGTTTAGAATGTTTATTTTGCCGTGCGGATTGGTCAGGTGGGCTACATCTGAACGGACAAGCTCAGTCTTGTTTCCAGTCCTCCTGTCGACTTTCAGCAAAAAATCAACCGCACTGTCAAAAAGGTGGAAGAAACGATTTAAGCCGCAGCCTTTTTGACTGCAACGGACTTCAGTGTGAAGAGGCAAGCGTGGGAAACTCTTCGTCGTTATCTTGAAATAACTGGCGAAGTAGTCGGCTAATTAAAGGATGAGCTATTATTAGCAGATATTACAAGAGGCATGGTTAACCAAATTCGCTGGCTGGAGCATTCTTGCTGCAAGATGTTAGCGTGAAATGCAAAGCGGCTTACAAAAAAAAATTGGAATTTCTTGTTTCATAAATGCCACTAAACGAGGATTAGTGGCGGAGAAGCCATTGATGCCCCCCGTCTCCATCGTCCTCTGAGGTCAGAGTTCCATCAACGCTTCTGTCATCCATTGCATCCACAGAAGAGAAGATTCACCTGTACAGTATCACCGGAGCCCTTTTGGCCGGACTTACCCTTCCTACCTGAGGCAAGAACATCTTTACAGAGACAAAACACGACCTCTCATTACCTCATATGCGGTAGAAAAATATCAATTTGTCTAAAAGCATCTAAAATTTCACCGAAGAAGCTGTCATGTTGTTGCTGTAAAGTCTCAAGTTTTTGTCAGGATTTCAGTCTCCAACATAGAACACTATAACCCGTTTATCTTCGTTTCATTGGGCGACAAGGACTGGCAGTACAACGTATCAGGAGGAAAATGTCACTTATATATCTGCTATCAACAAAATAACGTCCATCCATTAACATTAAACAGCAGAATGTCTCGCCAGTTATTCCAAGATAACAGTGAAAATTTGCACGCTTGCCTCTTGCAGTGGGAATTCCCAAAGATTTTTTTTATCGGGAGCCAGGTTCTGGAATAAAATATTGTGGGATTGGAGATAACAGAAACCTGTCCGACATCATTTGCTGAAGATATAATGAAACCATGGGACTAAACACACACACACACACACACACACACCACACACACACACACACACCACACACACACACACACACACACACACACACCACACACACCACACACACACACACACACACACACACACACACACACACACAATGTTAGTGCGGATGGAAGATATTGTCATTTGAGGCCGCTTTTTTTAAATTATTGTGCATTTCCTTATATAGATACAGTAGACAGGTAAATAGATACACAGTGAGCAATGAATGAAAACAATACAACTGTAAGAAATGTCGCAAGCTGCCAATGGTGAGTAGGAGATGAGCTGTTTGTGTCAGTTGGAGAAACCCGAATGCATTTCAAGGCTGGGAATTCCAGGATTTAATCTGCCCATTTGTTTCAGTAGTTTCATGAAATCGACTCGTTACATTAACCACAGATGACCCTCTTGTCAGTGTGGATGTGGTGATGTCCTTCGAGTAATATAAGTGTACCAATCTTTTGCAAAGTTGTTCTCATCCACATTTGCCTCTATCTAACCAAACCAACCGACCAGTAAAGAGCGTGAATATTCCCCTTGCAGAGAAATGATTATCGAGTTTAACAGACAAATTAAAATGCATCTCCATAACTTAAGAAAACCTACAGTTAAGTATTTGAGAGTGATTGTGCACGTTGTAAAAATAAACAAAATTAAACAAAAGTGTTATTTTGTGATTTCCCCAGGCAGCTGGGTATCGATTGTTTACCTGAAGTGTTTGTTCAGTGGACTGTTTCTAATGTGACTAAATGGGTGTCTTAGGTTTTGATGGTTTTAGGTTTACGAACTGGAAGAAGTTATTCAAGTACAGCTGCGAAATTGAGAT